>NC_033797.1:122478548-122530398 GCF_001876935.1 Asparagus officinalis | reverse complement strand
GGCATCGTCTCCTACCCCAACTGGCCTAAGATCAAAAAGGACACGCTAAAGACATGCGTCCTTATCACTGAGGAGAGGCGACAGTTGGAGAAGATCTGCTCTTATGCCGGGTCTTAGGAGAGAGGGAAACTCTTCAAGACAACATCTCTTTGGGTGGCGTGCGTCTTGATGGTCCCCCTACTGAAGCAGACAATGTGAGGGGGAGTCTGTCAGCCCTCCCTCTCGAAAAACGTCCTAAGAGGAATTCGAGGGGAAAGAATGAAAGTACCCTAGAGAGGGTGTGAATAGTGTAATTGCTAATCTAATCTGATTTTGATGTCAAACTTAAAAACTTATAATGAAATATCCAAGTGATATGATATACAATCAGATCATGCAATGATAAACAAGAAATAATAGGTGATATAAACTATAAGCTATTAGGCGAGAATAGGCACAATAATAATACGCCAAATCTAAATGCAAACACACAATATTGATCACGGAGTTCGGTCTAACACTCGACCTACGTCTCCGTTCCTCACCTCGAGGAGTTCTCCATTATCACTCAAAAAATAACTACATAATAACAGTTTTCAATGTTCATCGATAACGTATACAACTCACACATTGTTAATCACACAGGTTACACTCCTCTAAGTGTTGGACTACCCATGTTATACCTTCCTCAAGTGTTTAGATTTACAACCTCTCCCTAGGCTTTACTACCAACCCACTCCTCTTGGAATTAACCCTAAGCTCTCTCCAACCACTCCTCTAAGTGTTCTTGTGTATTATAACGTATTTCAACAATAAGTGCGGATAAAGGATTTGTTCTCCAATACAAATGAGAACAAAATGTAAGCACACTCAATGAATCAATCTCACAACCCAAATATACATTATGTGAAATACTAAAGTTCAAGTGGGTGTATGAGTAAATAATGAGTAAAAATAAAATTAAACTCAAATAAATCTAGCTTATACATATGAGAACCAAAAATATTAATTAGCTAGAGGAAGAGTTTAGAAAACTTCTTCAAACAAAGAGATGTAGAGATTTAAGGATGAACGCCTCAAAATTGAAATTGAAATTATTCTCTTTGTGAAACTCACTTCACATAAACAAAACACACTTGATATCTCAAAAACTTACAACAAAACACCCAAATAAACTTCTTAAGAACAAATAAGGCTTGAGAGCTTTTTATAGCCTCTCAAACAACCAAAAACAGAAACTAGCCGTTACAAGAAAATGACTGTTGATCGGTCGACTGATTGTCTTGATCGGTCGACTAATTTGTCTGTAAAAAGGAAGCCTGGAAAACTTTCTCTGGTCGGTCGACTGGTGGAACCCATCGGTCGACCGATAAACATGCACAGCAGATTCTTGATTTTTAAAAAGCTGATTTTCTAAAATCAATTCAATATAGTAAAATAACTCTAAAATTAGTAAAATTTGGGGAAACATTTATACACATGAAAATAAATATGTTAGAAGAGAAAATTTCAAAATATCATTTCTCATTTGTGAAAACTTACTATTTTGCAAAATGTTCAAGAATACTAACTCGTAAAAAACTTGATTTTGATGAAATCCTTTCAAACAAGTTTTAAGATTCTTTTTAATGGATTGATAGACTTAGAAAAAATGTAAAATAGTATTATTTAGTCTATAATCCGAAAACCATGTTAACTCACAAAAGGATGTGTAAGCAACAAATATGAAACAAATGTGTGTGTATATGATTTGAGCTTTAAGCACGAACACAGAAAGTATAAAACTAAACTACTATACCCAAGCTAAAAGTCTTCATTTAAGCTCGATCTTGGATAATCCTCAGCTTGGTAGTAGAGATGAAGCACGATCTCATATTTGACTTGAATTGTGATGGCTTCATTTTAATTTCCACCAACCTTCAAGAATATCATCGTTAAAGCCCAAGTCCAACCAACCTCTAACTTGGATGCATATTAGAGGAAAAATACGAATACTAGAAAACATCATTAGGAATTGTTTGTTAATCATCAAAACTAGATTAGACAATAGGCTCATAAACATAAGACCTAACAAAGGAGTCGGGCTCGACCTCAAGGCCCCAGAAGAGATTGAGGGGGGATCTCGACCCTGTGGAGGTTTGCGGTTTCAGGTTGAGAGTGGCTGAGATTACTGACCAACAGGCAGGGCAGAGGGTGAAGACGAAGAAAGGAGAAGGCCATGAAGGACTAAGGGCCCAGTAGGCTGACTGGGTAGGTTCAGGTCGACTCAGCCGAGCAGCCGGCTGGATAAGGTCGTTGTTGTAGGTATCAAAAATTACCTATAGGTTCCAAACATAGCTCAAGATAAAGAAAAGATGAAGAACGTCATTATCTGAGTCAAGAGAGATCATCCGAGGCCAAAAACAAGCAAAAGAGAACACAAAACAACACAAAAAAAAGACCCGGAGCTGTCTCACAGTTGATGAGACAGTCTCCACTGTCTCGTGTATCCGAGAGAGTGTAGACTGTCTCGGAAACGCAAAACAGTAAAAAGTGTCTCGCCAACTACGAGACAGATGCCCAGGGATTGTGATGGTTTTGTGACTTTTTGTAGGGTCCACACGACTCTTTAACTGCTTGGGAATATCTAAAAACGTGGAGAGACCGTTACAAACTGAAAATTCAACCACAATCCCTAAAAATGTCGACATTTAACAAAATGGGCGGATGTTATAAACTGATTAGAACCGCCTTCTTTGGCAGAGATAGTAAACACTGTCTCGCCCAAAGGAGTGTTGGTTACAAGTTGTTTTAACGTCTTATCCTTAATAACAGTTTCCAGAAACTATAAATACCCCCTTATACACTTATGCTCGGAGAGGAGAATAACCAAGTGTTGATAGAGCATAATCTAGGCGGAGAGACACAAGTTTTGGCAAACTTTGGTCATAAAAAAGAGTTCTTCATCATTTTCAAGCATCCTCAAGAGCCTTCGGTATTTCCTCAAGTTCAAACTTAGATTTGTTCTTGAGAAGAGTGTTTATCTTACCTCGCGAATATCTTTTGTTCTTGTTTCCACATTGAAACATCAACCTTCTTCAGATCTAACTTGGATCGTGAACCAGTGGTCTATGGATTAACGCGTCCCCGGCATAGGAAAAAACCCCACACAAGCAGAGGCTAATAAATAATTTCTATGTGTTTCTTGGGAATACCTCTTGGTGTTTTTGCTGTAAAGAGAAGTTTTAAAAGTGTAAGGTTCACTCTTTTGTGTCCATCAAATCAATTGTAATGGTTTCTACAGTGAAACTTGTTCCTGACGCAAACACGCCGGCGACCACAGTAGGAGCCAACAGTCTTAGCGTCGAGGCTGTTATGTCACAACCGATCAAGATCCCGATTGATTCAATGATCGAATATGAGTTTGACCAAGCCAAGTTTGAGGAGTATCTCTCCTCATATTCATCAAGGTCTTCCTCTCCCCACAAGTGCAGGAAGATCTCATCTTCGAAGAAGGTGTTTCAGTCTCTAGCTCCGGTGAAGGCTACGGGTGACGACTCTCGCCTAATCATTGCTAAGGGTTCCCCTCACAATACTACTCCGTCTATTAACAAATCCGGAGGCTCTGCTCACAATAGCTCCTCCCTAGTTAAGGAGTTGTTTGATCAAAGTTTGTCATCTCTGACGAAGAGGGCTCGTCAGAGACAACGTTAACTCTTGGCTCGTCAACTTGCAAAGGCCTTGCAATCGATGGATGGAGTTCGCTAATATGCAGACTTAGAGTCTACGAATTATCAAGCAATTAGACCAATCCAAAAACAAATCGTTGGCATTTCCTCCAAGCCATCGACCGAAGAATGGGTTCTTGTTATGAGGACTTGTTCAACAAGGAAGGAACGCATCCAGAAGTGCCGCACACGTACCGTACACACTCGTGCTCTTGTGCGAAAGGCATAAGAATTGAAGAAGAAAGGGTTGGTTGATCAATCACCAAAAGCCCGCAAGATTTTGGTTCCAAAGTCCAAAATCATGCAGAAACTAAGTTCAGAGACAACAAGAATAGTCCCCTTTAGCCGAGATAGTCCCAGCTACCTCTCCCAAGTTATTAGTCGAGATAGCCCAAGCTATCTCGCCCGAAGCCAAGACACTCCATGCTATCTTGCCTAAAGACAACCCTCCGCGGCAATTTCCTCATCTCTTTTGGTATCTGTTCAAGGTCCATCCTCCATAGTTGCCTCTACCATGCCTCTAGTGAAACCTTAGGTCAGCCCTGACCTATAAAAATTCAAGATTACGATGGCCGATCACCTTGTCCCACTGCACGAAGACTGAGGCAAAGCACTGGTGAAAAAGCACTTAGGTCCGATGACTAAAACGTAAGGAACTCCACAGGGGGTTGTGCTTGCACTTCCATCAAGCCAGCTGTTGCTCAAAGGTGTCCCACTGCCTCCAAACAAATCAGCACACCTCAATATACCTGTTCTTGCACCATGCACAAAAGAGGCAAGGTGGCCTCCCCGTCTGAGAGAATTCCTGGCACTTCTTACCTGGGGGTTCGTATTGAAGCTCAAGAGCCTGCTAAAACTCCACACTCACAAGGGGTGGCTCTAAACGTGTGACTCTTGACGTGACTTGGATCGTTCAAAGGTGACAATAAGTCGTCCTGTGAATGTCAACAAGGTTCTACATCCCTAAAAAAAACGTGTCCATCAAAAGACAACGTTATACTTAGAAAGTCACACCAATAAATGATAGGGTGCTCTGGTCATCATACCAATGAGTTGTACTATCAGACTAGGGGTGTGAACAAGAATCGAAAGAGAGCTATTCAAGAAACAAGCTCTCATTGTTCGTGTGAGAGGCTCATTAGAGAAGTACTCTCAGAATGCAGCTGCTTTAAACAAGAGACCATCTCACAAAGAGTCTCTGTGTTCCAGAGGCTTTCCACAGAAGCGTCAAAGTTAAGACCAAGACGCTTCCGAAGGTGAAGATCCGCCATCCAAGATGATGAATTCTCAGAAGTTACCATCAACATGGCAGACATAGGAAAGTCAAAATAGCATTCAACTGACTCTGATCCTGACTTCAGCCTAGGAGGAAGAGTCAGTCCAAGAATATCCCAAAGAATGTCTCAGGTATCTTGAGAATAGAGTAGAGGAATTGAAGATACGCGGAGAACAGGCCGAACACTTTCTCAAAAGAAAGAAGATTGAGAGGGGTCAGCCGACAGTCAATTCTCAGAGGCAAAATTTTAGTTCCCGAGGTATCTTTCCTACAACTACTATCGATGCTCATCAAATATCACAATGACAGCCACAACAACAATCACTGCAACAACCATCATTTCAACTTCAGCATCAAATGCAGCAGCAACCTCAAAGATAGCAAAGGACTTCAGACCCAAGATTCCCAAAAGAATACTCATTTAAAGAGGATGAAGTATCGGCTATCTTCAAGTATCTCCTGGACAATATTAAAATCAAGTTACCACCAATTATGGACCGAGAAGAAGCTAAAAAGACCCTAAATCTGAAGTACTGTGCGTATCACAGAAGGGCCCACCATCCTACTAAGGCTTGTTATGTCCTCAAGGACAGAATCCAGGCCATGGTAGACGCCGACATCATAACTGCAAATCAATCGAAAGAAAAGAAGGTGGGAGATAACACAATATCTATCAGCTTTGGATCTGTTCCTCTATCATGGTTCCGACCAGAACCCGTGTCGAAAGTGGAGATGAAAACTGTTAATGATGATCTACATGGGCAACGTCAAAGGGGGCTCGTGCTACATATAGCTCCTAATGGTGAAGTTCTTTGGGTCCATCCTAATCTCCTAATGATGAACGATGGATATGATCTTCCTCTAAGAAGAAATCCAAAAGCAAGAGAAAGTCTTGTTGTCCTGCTTCAGCAATTCCAGAAAAAGATGATGAGCGGATCCCGACCTTATCACTTTCCGAGGACGAACATTGATACGGGTGTATCTTCTCTTCGGGAGCTTAGCGATCCTCATGGGAGCTTGAGGATAGATGATTCTCAGGTATCTTGAGAATAGAGTAGAGGAGTCATGGAAGAGGCCATTGGAAGCAACGAAGTCGAAGGATTCGTCAAAACTGCAGGAATTACAGTTGGGCTCTGGCCGGTCGACCGGCTTGGTCGCGGCGGTCGACCGCTTAGTGCACAGACCCAGACTATGTCTCGGGACTGAGAGCGATCGACCGAAGGTGGCGCTACGGTCGACCGGAAAACCCTGTAATCGATTTCCCAGATTTCGACGTTCTGACCGGTCGACCGCCTTGGGCACTGCGGTCGACCGCGTAGCGGTTACGGGCCTGGGTCTGTTTCCTGCTCCAGTTGGGATTTCTGTTTAATATAAATAGAAACACGACTTTTTTAGGGTTAAAGAACTCAGTTTGTAATCAGAAAAGAGATCAGGGAGGTTGTTCTTTGATCTAGAGAGATTGTGAGAGAGAGATTTGTAAAAATCCAATTGATTCTCATAATCTAGAGAAGGTATTTTCCTTCGCCCTAATTCAACTCTTGTGTTCTTCTGTCGTTTTCTTCTTTACCCACTCTTGATAATTCCGCGATCAAGAGTGCTCGCACGGCAACTCGTATCAAGTTGGTATCAGAGCCCCTAGATCCTGTGTAGGGGGAACCTGTGTATGGTCCTTACTCGCTCACAGTACAAGAAGCTTGGCGAGATCCTTATTTCTTTGGAAGGAGTCCAGAAATTAAGGAGGGAGAAGATGACTGAAGCAGATAATTCAGCGAGACTTGATGCCATGGAGAAGCAGATTGAGACGATCGGGACGACTCTTACTCAACTCGTGGGTCTAATCAACGGAGGTGACAAAAAGGAGGAATCTTCTTCGAAGGGCAAGAAGAAACTCGTCGAATCCGACGAGGAACACGAGGAATCTGATTCAGAGGGGGAGACTGAGATTGTCAAGACCGTTGGACATCAAGGGGGTAAGAACAACTACCAAAATCTGAAGATTGACTTCAAGGTTGAGATTCCTGTTTATGATGGGAGTATCAACGTGGAGAAGCTTGATGATTGGATCGAACGTATGGAGATGTACTTCACTCTCTACGGATATTCATCCAAGGAGAAGATAGTGTTCGCGACATTGAAGCTTTCCGGGCACGCTTTGACGTGGTGGAAATCCTATTGCAAACAGGAGAAGAAAGCGGCGTCATGGAACAAGTTCAAGGAGCTACTACGGAAACAGTTCTATCCAGTAGGGTTCCTTGAGGAGCATTAGTACAAGTGGTACGGCTTACGCCAGAAGTTTAATCAGACCGTTCAAGAGTACACGACGGAGTTCCAGCAACAGGCGATGGTCCTAAACATCGCAACGTCCGAGTACCCCGTCTTCATGAAGTACATGGCGGGTCTGAATGATTACATCCGGAAGGAGATGAAGCTGTTTTCAGTAGAAACCATCGCAGAGGCGAGTGTGAAGGCCATTGCCATTGAGGGCTGGCAGAAGAAGGGCAATGAGACAAAGGGGGATTCCAAACCATCGAGGAGCAAGACGGGTGGCTCTCAGTCTAAGGATGAGAAGAAGAAGGTTGACTCGGGGAAAGCAGGATTGACATGCAACCACTGCAAGCAGACAGGACATGTGGCTGATCGTTGCTGGGATAAGTATCCTCATCTGAAGCCAAAAGGGTTGAAGAAGAAGGAGGAGAAGAAGGCGTACGTAATAGCACAAGGTCCGAAGGAGGTTCCCGGGATGACCGAACCCAATAGCAGTCTCAACCTTATGGCGGGAAAACAGGCCACCAAAGAAGATGATGACCCGAGGGAGCAGCTCTTTGTTCTGAAATTGTAGGTCAAGACCAGCTTAGTGGATGCTATTGTAGATCCAGGGAGTCAGAAAAATCTGATATCTGAGGCATTAGTACAGAAGCTGGGATTGAAGACGGTGAAGCATCGGAAGCCCTATCCATTAGGGTAGATTCAGAAGGAGGCAGGATTGAGTGTGGTGAACCAGTGTTCATTCAGATTTGCACTCCACGAGTCGTATATTGACGAGGTCACATGCGATGTGGTTCCGTTGGATGTTTGCCAAGTTATTTTAGGCAACCCTTATTTGTGGGATAGATACGCAGTATATGATCGACGAGCCCAAAAGTATACGTTCACCAAGAATGGCGAGCAATTCATTTTTCGTTCGGCATCTCTTCCATAGGAGACGAGCTTGGTGACAGTAACTCAGGCTAAGAGGTTGGTGAACACGGGCAGGAAGTTCGTTTTATTGTTCATTCGGCCGTATGAAGAACACCTGAGTAGGATGTGCTTGTCCACCTTGAGCAAGCTTCAGGAGGGAGATCTTGAAAGGTTAAAGGCCAAGTATGCGGACTTATTTTCGGAGATCACGGGGCTACCACCGCGTAGAGGTGTAGAGCATGAGATTATGTTGACCGGGGAGAGTTCCTTACCTAACATAGGCCTATACCGCACATCAGTACTGGAGTCCGAGGAGATCAAGAAGCAAGTTCAGGAGCTCTTGGAGACGGGAGTGATTGTGCCGAGTTGTTCGCCTTGTGGATCACCAGTGTTGTTGGTGCCCAAAAAGGATGGAGGCTGGCGCATGTTCGTAGATTATCGAGCACTCAACAAGATTACCATCAAGAATCGCTACCCATTACCGTGGATCGATGATCTTATGGACCAGTTGGAGGGAGCGAGGTTTTTCACGAAGCTGGATTTGAAGTCTGGTTACCATCAGGTGAGGATTCGGGAGGAAGATACTTGGAAGACTGCGTTCAAGACCAAACAAGGCCTGTTCGAGTGGTTGGTGATGCCGTTTGGATTGTGCAATGCTCCGGCTACCTTTATGAGGCTTATGAATGATTTGTTGCGACCCTTTATAGAGGATTTTGTGATAGTTTACCTTGATGATATCTTGGTGTACAGCAGGACTTGGGAGGAGCATCTCGTTCATGTTGAGAAGGTATTTGAAGTGTTGCAGGACGGACAGCTGAAGCTCAACGGGAAAAAGTGCGAGTTCGGGAAGGACGAGTTGGTGTATCTCGGCTTCATCGTAGGGAAGGGCCAGCGGAGGATAGATCCAGGCAAGGTGGAGGTGATCACAAAGTGGCCGACGCCGAAGACAGTGACTGAGGTGAGGAGCTTCATGGGAGCTTACCAGTATTTGCGCAAGTTCATTCGACATTTTTCGACTTATGCGGCACCGTTACATGGCCTCACAAAGGCTAAAGTTCAGTTTGAGTGGGGAAGGACGCATGAGGAGGCTTTTCAGTTGCTAAAAAGGAAGATCTCGGAGGCACCGGCGTTGGCGTTACCAAATTTGCAGCGGACTTTCGAGGTAGAGACCGACGCGTCTAATTATGCGATGGGCGCGTTGTTGATTCAGGATGGGAAACCGGTGGAATACTATTCTGAGAAGTTTTTGGGTGCTGTTGCGAACTACCCAACCTACGACAAGGAGTTCTATGCACTATATCAAGCAATTAAGAATTGGAGGGTGTACTTGTTAGGGAAGGAGGTGGTCGTGTATTCGGATCATAAGCCGTTGGAGTTCTTACATGCCCAGACAAAGCTACAGCAGGCACGGCACATGAAGTGGATGTCTTATTTGATGGCTTTCAACATCATTATTAGGTACAAGAAGGGGGCGACGAACAAGTTGGCCGATATGTTATCTCGCCCACCGATAAGGTCTTTGTTGGTGGCGACGCGTATTCAGCCCTTGGTTCCTTTTGAGTATGTTCAGTTGTATGCATCCAGTAGAGACTTCGGTAGTGTATTTGAGCAGGTGAAGGCTGGTCAAAGGGGGGAGTATACACTTGGAGATGATGGCTTATTGTATCGTGGGATATCACTATGCATTCCGGAGGATGGTGATAGGTTGCAGTGGATTCGGGAAGCACATACCTCGCGTGTGCAAGGGCATTTTGGCATTCAGAAAACGCTTCTCAATCTACGACGACATGTGTTTTGGCCACGGATGCTTGATGATGTGACCAAATATGTTGGGGGTTGTAAATTATGCTGTATTTCGAAGCCTTCTAACAGGAAGAGGGGATTGTACCTACCATTACCGGTTCCTTCTAGGCCGTGGGAGAGCATTTCTATGGATTTTCTAGGAGGGTTGCCGACTACGAAGCGTGGGCATGACTATTTGTACGTTGTGGTGGACCGGTTCAGCAAGATGGTGATATTGATTCCTTGTAAGAAGACCGTGACGGGAGCGGGTGCAGCACAATTGTTCTTTGAGCATGTGTGGAAGCACTTTGGGTTGCCGAATTCGATTATTTCGGATCGGGATAGCCGTTTTCTCGGACATTTTTGGGATTCTTTATGGAGTTTGATGGACACTAAATTGAAGAAGAGCACGGCCTTTCATCCACAAACAGACGGACAAACGGAGGTAGTCAACCGGACTATGGTGCACATGTTGCGTGGGTATAATTCCAGGCATCCTAAGACTTGGGATGAGAGTTTACAATATTTGCAGTTTGCTTTCAATCGAGCGATTCATGGATCTTCCGGAAAGTCACCACTTGAGACTTGTTATGGGTTTTTACCGCCGAGCCCGTTCGATCTTGTGTTTTCAAGTGAAGCCACAGTGGACGGCAAGGAAGGGAGTGAAAGACTACGTGCTCAGCAATTTCTCGAGAAGATTGCAAACATTCATGCCACGGTTGAAGCTCAATTGAAGAAATCACAAGCTAAGTACAAGGCGAAGCATGACCAGCATCGGGTTCCTTGTAACTTTAGTAAAGGCGATATGGTATGGCTAAAATTGAGTAAGGAGAGGCTCAAAGGAGAAGGGAAGAAGTTGAAGCCTATTCGTTATGGTCCATTTCGGATTATCGATCAGATTGGCGACAACGCTTTTCGTTTAGATTTGCCACCTTACTTAGGCATGTATTCGGTGATCAATGCCGAGTACTTGAAGTTGTTTGAACCTCCGTTATTGGATGATGAAGGTGATGACAAGTTGATCTTACCGCATGTTGAAGACTTGTGGTTTGATAGAGAGGAGCCACTGAAAGAAGATTGCATTTTGGAACGGAAGACGACCACGACGAGGCGGGGGACGAAGGAGTCGTTTCTCATTGGACGTCAAGGTCAGGTACCTAGCAAGGCCAAGTGGTTCAACAGAGAAGGAGGGGCTCGCGAGTTCCCTCAGCTGAAGTTCTAACTTGAATGGGACTTCAAGTTCCTAAAGGGGGGACCCATGATACGGGTGTATCTTCTCTTCGGGAGCTTAGCGATCCTCATGGGAGCTTGAGGATAGATGATTCTCATGGTATCTTGAGAATAGAGTAGAGGAGTCGTGGAAGAGGCCATTGGAAGCAACGAAGTCGAAGGATTCGTCAAAACTGCAGGAATTACAGTTGGGCTCTGGCCGGTCGACCGGCTTGGTCGCGGCGGTCGACCGCTTAGTGCACAGACCCAGACTATGTCTCGGGACTGAGAGCGGTCGACCGAAGGTGGCGCTGCGGTCGACTGGAAAACCCTATAATCGATTTCTCAGATTTTGACGTTCTGACCGGTCGACCGCCTTGGGCACTGCGGTCGACCGCGTAGCGGTTACGGGCCTGGGTCTGTTTCCTGCTCCAGTTGGGATTTCTGTTTAGTATAAATAGAAACACGACTTTTCTAGGGTTAAAGAACTCAGTTTGTAATCAGAAAAGAGATCAGGGAGGTTGTTCTTTGATCTAGAGAGATTGTGAGAGAGAGATTTGTAAAAATCCAATTGATTCTCATAATCTAGAGAAGGTATTTTCCTTCGCCCTAATTCAACTCTTGTGTTCTTCTGTCGTTTTCTTCTTTACCCACTCTTGATAATTCTGCGATCAAGAGTGCTCGCACGGCAACTCGTATCAAACATGAAGTCCTAGTAGCTGATGGAAAACCAGTCTTCACCACTAGGAGTCGAAATGAATATTGGTACAAGTTTTCAGAAGCTTCCGATCCAAATGGTAAAACTCTGGCTGAACTGAGGGTGATTGCGACACCTTTTAAACCTTCTGAGAAACCTCAACAGCATCCTACAACAAAATAGAAGGAAGCTGAGACGAAACAAAAGGGGAAAGAACCTCAGCATAGAGAGATTCAAACTCTGAAGCAGTCCTATTTTAATCGACCAATTAGGAGAGACAAACCAGAGAGTTCAAAAGCTCCCTATCGCTTCAATGTCATGGCTCAATTGGCTAACATCCTAGTGAGGATCACTCTATATGAGTTGCTGTGTCTTTCTAAAGACACCCGAGAGGCATTGTAAGAAGCCTTGGCTGATTCTGAAGTCTTTCTCACTCAGGTCAAGCAAATCCCTGAAGAGCGTGAACCCTTGGCTCAACACTACAACCTGGCGGCCAAACAGTTCCATTGCATCACCTTCACTCGTAATGACAAGTGAGGAACGTGAAGCATGATAGGCCTTTGTACTTCACGGGATACATTGGCTCGATTGTAGTCAATCGAATCCAAGTGGATCCTGGTTCTGTAGTTAGCATCATGCCACTCTGATTGATGTATCATCTCTGAATTCTAGCCAGCAAATTAGCCTCCACAAGCACTGTTATCTAAGGATTTAAACCAGTGGATTTAGGCCACTAGGTAAAATCCGAGTGAAGTGCTAGCTTGGAGATTTAAAGTCTGAGGTCACGTGTTATGTGATTGATGCAGAGACCTCCTATAACTTACTATTGAGTTAACCCTAAATCAACAGTAATGTTATAGTTCCTTCCAATCTCCATCAGTGTCTGAAGTATGTGGACACTAATAATGAAGTCAAGACGGTGATCGCGGATAAGCAACCATTTAAGGAGTTGAAAAATTATTTCACCGACTCCCTTTTATATAGTGCTAAATCCGACATTGAACCATCGGCCAATTGGACGGATAGCGAAGAAGAAGCTGATACCGAAGTTGGGCTCGATTACAATGAAGGTCTTGTATTTAATGACATTAAATCCTTTGTAATTGATCTTGACGATGGTGAATCGTCAGATGGAAGTTATAACTGGTAACTTGCCGATTGCAATTATGTAATAAATGATGATTTAGAGTGTGCACCTTGTCTTGATGATGTAATGTAGGGATTGTACAGAAACACTGACGTACATGTGCCACTTCAATCGTCTTGCATGCGAAGAAGTGTTTACAAGACTCTTCTGGGACAACTTTCGTCCTTCCTGCTAAGGCTGGGGGTGGGAAAGAAATACTCTTCAAAAAAAGAGAGTCATGTCCACCACCAAATCCCTTCTTGAAAATCAGCGCCAATGATGAAGGACCCGGTCAAAACTTTCTTAGAAATAGCCCACAAGCATGTAACTATATGAAAAAGTGGGGATACAACCTCACACTTGGAGAAGGCCTATACTTTGGTCGAGGTACTCAGGTTCCACCCCGCCTTTCCTATATACCAAAGGGAAAGCCCGACTACTACTATGAGCATAAGAGAGGTCTAGGCTATGCCTCTTCATCCTCCAATGACTATTGCTCGTAAGTTAATAATCATCTGGATGGACATTCCTCAGATTCTTCTGCATGGGATTCTGACGTTAGCCTTGGAAAAATGTTCAAAAGCTTAATGTCAAATATGGTTTCTGTTGACCCTACAACAGTAGAGGAAGATGATCAGTTGCCAACCTGGGAGGATCCTTAGATCCATCACTTAAGTATCCAGTACGATGATAGATTCGAGCAAAGAGAACCTCCTAGTGAAGACAAAGTGGCTCAAGTAAATATGGGCGATGAAGCAAATTCGAAGCCCATATTCATCAGTGACAGTCTCTTACCAGAAGAAAACAAGGAATTGATTGCCCTCATTAGGGAATATATCGACGTCTTTGCATGGAACTATGAAGACATGCCAGGACTCAACCCAAATATGGCTATGCACTGCCTTAATATTAATCCGGATGCCAGACTTGTTAATCAACAACAGTGACGGTTTCGTCCGCAGATTATGGAAGCAATTGAACTTGAAGTAAAAAAGCTAATTGACTCAGATTTCATTAGAGAGGAGCAACATCCAGATTAGGTGGCGAATATTATCCCGGTCCTTAAAAAAATAGGAAAATTAGAATTTGTATCAATTTTAGAGATCTAAACACCGTTTGTCCAAAAAATGATTTCCCTCTCCCCATCACGGATGTTATCATGGATAACACGTGTGGATTTGAGAGGATGTCCATCATGGATGGATTCTTAGGGTACAACCAAATCAAGATGTATCCGGACGATGAGAAGCATACTTCATTCAGGACACCGCTTGGCACATTCTGCTACACGTTCATGCCCTTCGGTTTAAAGAACGCTGGTGCTACTTATCAACGAGCCATGACGAAGATTTTCCAAGAGCATCTTAGGAAAATTGTCGAATGCTATGTTGATGATTTAGTTGTTAAAAGCCACAGCAAGAATGACCATATTAAATACTTAAGGACAATGTTTGATCTCATGCGGAGTCACCAATTGAACATGAATCCTACCAAGTCTTTCTTGGGAATGTCTAGTGGCAAGTTTTTCAGATTCGTTGTCACCATAAAAGTCATCCACATCGATCCTGATAAAGTAAACGTGATCCGTGAATTATAACCTCTGAGAAATCTCAAAGAACTTAGAAGATTGCAAGGATGATTGGCTTATATCCGCCGGTTCATTTCAAACCTCTCAGGAAAGTGTTAGCCATTCTCTAAGCTCACAAAGAAGGGTGTATCATTCATTTGGGATGAGACATGCCAAAAGCATTTAAAGATATCAAGGCATATTTGTCAAATCCTCCTGTCCTTGTCACACCAAAGGTAGGAAAATCATTCTTGATTTATGTTAAGGCAACAAATCACTCGTTAAGTGCTCTACTAGCACAAGATGATAACGATGGTCACGAGCTAGACATTGGTAGGTGCCGAATCTTAATATTCAATGATTGAGAAGGAGTGTCTCGCCCTGGTGTTCACAATTCGAAAGATGCGATACTATTTGGTTGGACAGACGATCTATATTATTTCTAACGTTAACCCAATTCAGGTGTTCATGACACAACCCGCGTCCATGAATTGGCAATTAGTGAAATAGTATTTACTCTTGTTACAGTACGACCTTTACTTCAAACAGCAGAAGTCAGTCAAAGGGCATGCAATTTGTGATATTTTAGCAGTTAACCCCACAAAGGATAAAGCCGAACTATATAAAGATTTACCACATGAAACCCACGAAGTCAACACCACCTCTCATCAATAGGTGTGGCAATTGTACTTCAGCGGCACCTCTCGAGCAACTAATATGGTAGTACCCCTAGATGCTCGAAGATTTTTGCAGGAGTTAGAGTTGTCTTGGTTTCACCAGAGAAACATGTGATACCTCGAGCTTATTCATTGATTTGGCCACGCTCTAACAACGTGGCTTAATATAATGCACTTCTCATTGGACTCAGTTTCGCTAAAGAGCTGGGGATGGAGTACTTGAAAGCTTTTGGTGACTCTTAACTGATAGTTAACCAAGTTTGAGGAGAGTATAAAGTCAGGAATCAAGACCTGATCCCGTACCACCAAGTAACTATTGATATGGCAAATTTTTTTTGAAGAATTCTTCATCGAATATATCCCACGCCTCCAAAATGCTTATGCAGATGCACTCGCAATGTTAGCAGTCTCTTTGGTACAGCCTCCTGAGATAGAACAGTTGGTCACTGTAAAAACTCACCAACTCTTCATACCAGACTGTGCCTTGGATATCAAAGAGGTGCACTCAACCAGAATCGAACTTAAACTTCAAGACTTACGTTTCCCCATTATTGATTATGTCTTGCATGGGATCTTGCCAGAAAATATAAAAGAAATAGATTCAGTCCAATGAAGAGCATCGAGATTCTACTATAATGCAGCAACTCAGATGCTCTATCGTCGCACATACGATGGCTTATTACTCCGATGTCTTTCCACCAAAGAGGTAGAAGAGGCCCTTAAGGAAGCACATGATGGAACTTGTGGTGCACACTAGCTAGGTCCTAAACTTTGTGATTGCCTCAGAAGAATGGAATATTATTGGCCAACTATGGTCAAGGATGCAGTCGTGTATGCCCGACGATGCCACGCATGTCAGATACTTGCCAATTACTTGCATCAACCACCAGAGCACTTGCACCCATCGGCCACATTCTGGCTATTCGAGACCTGGAGAATGGATGTTGTTGGTCCTATTTCTCTCAATCGGTTCAAGGTGACCGCTTTATATTGGTAATCACTGACTACTTTTCCAAGTGGGCTGAAGCAATTCCACTCAAATAAGTAAAGACAAGAGACATCATTAAGTTCATCAAACACTATATTATCTATCGATATGGTGTTCCAAGACGAATCGTGCATGACAAAGACCATTAGTTTGTTAGCAATTCATTTATCAAATTTTGCGGAAAGTTTAGAATTCAAGACGTCTCATCGACTACCTATAATCCCACTACAAATGGTTTAGCTGAAGCATTCAAAAAGACCATTATCAAGATCTTAACGAAGCTAGTGAAAACCAACAAATGGGATTGGGATGATAAACTTGGTGAAGCTCTCTAGGCTTATCCTACCACAGCCCGCACGCCTATTGGCGTAACCCCTCATTCTATAGTGTATGGGTGCGAGGCTGTCATTCCCCTAGAGATCCAAATTCCATCCTTTCGTATTGCTTTCACAACAGTGATGGTGACAAAAGAATAACATCAGAAATGTCTCGAGGAACTTGAGATGTTAGAAGAGAAACGCTTTGAAGCTCAATAACAAATTGAGTTATACCAAGCTAAAATCTCCAGAGTCTTCAAACAAAAGGTCCGATAGTGGGTCTTTAAGGAGGGACACTTGGTACTTGTCGTTCGACGACCGATGATACTTAACTCCAAGAAGAAAGGTAAGTTCCAACCCAAGTGGGAGGGACCGTTTGTAGTAGAAATAGTCTACTCAAATGGTGTGTATCGCTTGATCACCCAAGATTGTGATTAGATCATGATGCCAATCAGTGGAAAGTTCCTAAAAAGGTACTACCCTAGTATATTTAGGATAACCTATTTGACACATATAACTTGAATTATTGTACATATTGTACATATTCATGCACATAATGGTGATATTACCCACCAACGGAAAGTTCATGGAGGATACCACATATGGTATTCTTGAGGATAACCCGAAGTTAACTGATTATTTAGGATGAGAACCAACCATATGAATAATTCATTCTTAATCATTACAAAAATGATTAAGACTCTCCTATTGTAATTATTTAATCATTACCAAGATGATTAAAACTCTCCCACTCTGATTCTAAGTTCATTTAGAAATGGAGGACATCTCATTGGCTTCAATCCAATTGGAACAAATTTTCCGAAGCCTTCCTGGTTATCAATATTTTATTGATAATCAGAACCATGTTGTGGAGTGAAAGATGACAAAATATTTCCTTTCATTCATCCTTAATCCTTGGTTGCTTTCAATCGCCATGATTAATTTCATCAACTATCCTGTAGTGCCTCTTTGAGTACTCTTTCATTGAGATGAGATCCAATGACTCTATTTGGTCAATCTTCCCTCAATAAAGCTCTCACTGTATAATTGTTGAGTATTCGATAATTAACAAGTCCTCTACCACCAAAATCTTTCACTGATCAAATCAATTGATGGTGGGTCCACAAAAAATCAAGTTCATTAGCTATAAAGGAAGTGAAAGATAAGAAAATACATTCCTTCCTTCGTTTATGGCTAAACCCATACATCCTCCCACTATGTCCAAGCATTTAACACTCCTACTGTTTAAATCCTGACATAGTGTCCAATACTCCAATCTGTTTATTGTTGATCCATGGCAATTAACACCCCCCTTTCGTGTTAAGTTCTTATAAGAAAATATCGTTGAGAACTTGACACCAAGGCTCCCACTATGTTTTTATCAACAAAGTGACGTATACAATCAATACTCTCCCACTCTTGTCTGTACTACCTTCACTCCCGTAGTAAAACTTTTAGACAGTTAGGACCAAAGCCAAAATCCCCTCTCGATTACTTCCATGAACGAGAGGTCTACTCAAATTGAGTGATCAAACCTTCAGATAGTTAGGGTCATCTCAAACACTTACTTGGCCAAACCTTCCAACAGTGTAATGACCATGAATTTTAATACCAGTTAAAATAATTTTTTAGTATTTTAAAATATTTAATTATAATTTTTAAAAGAGTATTTATATTTTTCTTGAATTTCTACAATTTTCTATAATTAAAGTCTAAGTTTATATTTTTTAAATAATTTAAATATTTATAAATTTATTTAGTGTTGTAAAAATTTCTAGAATTTATCCGTTGTGTTATCGATACTATTACGCATCATTTTGAATAATATGTTGTATTATTTTTACTATTACATATTATTTCGTGTATTATATTGAATTATTAATTACGTATTATTTGTGTAAATTATTGTATTATTTTAATTATTACGTATCCACTGTCGTATTAGCACAACTGATATGTTTTATTGTATAGATAATTATCCTATAATTATTTGATTTTAAATATAAGTAAATATATTTTTATTATTAATTATTCTTATTTAATTATACAGTATGTGTATATTTCGACTATTTCGTATCAACTGTTGTATTAGCACAACATGTACTTTTTTAATTGTAGATAATTATTGCCCCCCGGGTTAAAAAAAAATGATCTTGATTTATTTAAATAACCAGTAGTTATTTTTGTAATTAAATTTGTTTTAAAAATATTTTAATTCCCTAAAACCCTAATATACTATATTATTATCAGTATTAATATATATACTATAATATATTATATTTAATAATATATTTAATAATATATTAATTATAATAGTAAATTTATTTATAGATATAATATTATAAATATATATTATTATTATAATACGTATATGATTTATAGTCTATTATTAATAGGTAAATGTTATATATTATAATTATATATATATTATATATTACTATAATATGATTACGAGGAGAGAAATAATTTATGTCAACTTAAGGAAACGTACCTACTAAAAGTTTCTTAGTTCCATGTGTTAAAATCAAATTGATTGACATACATTGTGGATGAATCTATCCGTTTGAAACTTGATATACATTATATTCTATAACCCAAACCACAACCGAAACATTTATGGGTGAACTCCTGTCATTAGGTTGACCCCCTCCCCGTCGAGCCATGTAAAAAAGTTCTAGTTCATTCGATAATCGTTAAAATTGATACGAGTGGATGAGGGTCAAAAAACTAAAACGACGGGTTCACTCCCAAAATTTTGGTATGTTGAGATTTTAGAAATACTATGTAGATCCAAGTTTCAACGGCGATCAATACCATAATGTATACTCAATTTCAATGTGCATCATCAATCGACTAAAGAATTTATTAAGTGGACGTCCACGGTTAACGTTAACATAGTTTCTCTCTCCTCCTATTCTCCTCTTGCTTCGTCTCTCCTCTTCCTCATCCTCTCCTATATTATTTAAGTAGTATATATATAATACGATAATATATATAAGATTATTATCATTATATTATATATATATATTATATTATGTAATTATTATGATCTATATTATTATATATTATTAACTATAACGTTTAATATATAAATACAGTTTTTTTCTCCCTCTCATCTCTCCGTCCTATCTCCTTTGCTTCCCCAAAAACACCAACTGCCATCAAAACATCCATCTCCTTCCTCCCTCCTTCGTTCTCTAGTGTCGCCCAAAAAAACCCAACCACCAAGCCCTCTCCGATCGCTCCTCTGCCAAGCTCACAACTGAGCCGCTCAAGCAACCCCCACCGTGCCCTCCGCTAGGTTTGCCGCCTGCACCATCCAAATCTTCCCCGACCACGGCTGACAAAACCAACCCCAACCCGAGCAAGCGCCGCACCCCCTCCCCTCCCCCCAAGCTTTCGAGTTCCCATTGAGCTCTCCAACGTCCAAACCCCCCCTGCTGCGCCTCCCGCTCCCCAAGCCGCTACTGCCGAACCAACCCTCGTCCCCTGCTGGCCGCCCTCCCTCCAAAAACCTCCTTTCCACCTAAACTCCTCCGCCACCCATCAGAACCCTCCAACCACCCACCGAGCCCACCAAACCAGAACTAAGCGCAAGCTAGGCCCCGCGCCCCTTACCTCGCCAGCGTCGTCACCCTCACGTCCGTCCACCATGACCCGACTTACCTCCTCCGCCTCCATAGTTCGCGCGTGTCATCCCTTCTTGTCTGGCCACAACACTTTCGATAGCCAACTGTCCGTCCCCTCGCTGCCCGAGCTCACCACTGTCCTCACTGTCGATGTCACCGACGACCTCTCCCGCTGACGGCACCCTAACAGCTCCGACCGATGCTCTTCAGACCCACACTCAGATCAGACCTGTGGACTCGCGCGCCAACGTCGATCTGTTCGACGAAACCCCGAGGCAAGATTTCGAACCTTGATTATTTTATTTTAATTCATAGTTTTATCATAAATTATTATATGACTCGTCATTCAATTTCTAGATCTGTTATGAGTTAATTAATTAGATTAGTCTGTGATATATTATTACCTGCATGGATTGCTTGACATGAATAGCTATATGGAAGCTTGTTATTTTATCACCTAGTTGTTATCTAATATGAGAGACTGTACATGAAGATGACTCCTGTTAAAAGTATGATTTATAAGCGTGTTTCAAAGTATGGCTATACTCACTCGACAT
Source organism: Asparagus officinalis (assembly GCF_001876935.1). NCBI lineage: Eukaryota > Viridiplantae > Streptophyta > Magnoliopsida > Asparagales > Asparagaceae > Asparagus > Asparagus officinalis. The sequence continues at coordinate 122,509,710 of NC_033797.1, read as the reverse complement.
CGATATCCCGATGTGAGGAGTCCGGAGTTCCCTCGATATCGATATCCTGGTATGAGGTTTCTTTGATTATTACTATTATAGCATTGACTAAACGATGCACTCTTGATCAGACGTGTTGTGGGTTACGGTTATTTTCATAGTTTTATAGAAGTCGTTCCACGGTAACTCCGTGGCTAGTGCACAATAGTTTATGTACAATTGCGTAATTAATTTGACAAACATAGGGTTATAAAGGGGAATTGGACGGAGAATATAATATGCATATAAACGGGCACAACGCTTTCCTGTTATCATGATATCATGAGTGTTATATATATAGGCCAGAGGGCCTATACTTAACTTAAAGGTGGCCCCCGGACAGGTTTACTGGGACCCGATTATATACATCAAAATATTCTTTCCCAATTCAAATAACATGTAAAACAAGAACAATATGCTTGTGTACTTTATGGTGGACTTTCTTAGTTTTGTTGAGATATGGACCAGTGAGTTGTGATAGGATGGCTAGTAGTATGATTTCTCCACTTGTATGATTATGGATTCTTGTGAGACGTAGGCTAGTTATTTTTCTTTTCATACATAGTTTGGGATTAATATTTAATTATCTATAATTTGAGATATATGGTATATACATGAGGGTTTCCTTGTTTGGATTATTTTGCTCAACGTACTACATCTCTTATTGTAGATTTTTAAGTATTAATTCCACCTAGTTGTATGACTTTGATACTTGGATGATTATTCTAATCGCTAGCTGCATGATTTCGTTACCCGATTGATTTACAGATTCTTATGATTATCATGTTTTGGTAGTGGATTGCGTGTTGATTTTGTTGGATTTCCAATTGCACGTTCTTTTGTCATTTCGGTTTTCGTGTCGTTTTCCGCTTGGGTTTTCGATCATTCTATTTTCTTTTGTGGGGTCTTGCCGTGTGCCATGCATGATGACGTACACCTGCTTTCTCTGGTGTACGTCAGACTTAGAGGAAGAATAAGTTCAGCTGGGAGATCGTAAGGAGCCAGAGGATTCTCAGCAGGAGTGCCTAGCAGACGGAGCAGAAGAAGAAACTGAAGCTTAGTTATTCCTTTCATTTTACTTTGTAGTTCTTTCTTTTTCTGTTGATCGATGTAAATTTTGTATCTCTTCAGCATTTATTTGTTCAGTTTTGTATATGGGCATGTTTGACCCGAATATTATGTCTTAGATGATATTCATTTGTGATATGATATGTATTATTTTATTCTGAGTTTGTCTATTATATTCTTGCTCATTGTGATCGGAGACCTGTGCCTTTGTATTGTATTTATTTCTAGATACTTAGCATATTAGATTGATGAGAAATGTTTATTTTTATTTATTCTCCTTGATCTAATACGTCGCGAACTTGTTCACATTCCGATTCTCTGGTATTTTGGAAAGTGGAGCGTGACAATTAGTTAGGGCCAAAACCAAAATCCTCTCTTGATCCTTCCATGAACGAGAGGTCCACCCAAATTTGATGATCAAACCTTCAGATAGTCTAGGATTATCCAAATTCCACCTTTCTACTCATGTGAATAAAAGATCTTTCTTAAATTTGATCCTCGGAATGGAGATTCCACTCTGAATTTTCCTTTTTAGATTCTTAGAGTGGAGACCCAACTCTGAGTTTCTATTGAAGCGAAAGATAAGAAAATACATTCTTTCCCTTCAGCACTAAAACGAAAGATAAAAAATATCTTCTTTCCCTTTAGCCCAACTTTTTAAAATGAAGGATAAAAAAAATACCTTCTTTCACTTCAACACTTATTTTCTAAAGTGAAAGATAAGAAAATACCTTCTTTCTCTTCAACACTGGATTTGTCTTTGCCCCAAGAGAAGACATACAATCTTTTGAAGTGAAAGATAACAAAATACATTGTTTCGCTTCAAAACAAAAATCCATGTCTTTCACACATGGGGGACTTTATCTCGATCCCTTATTAGAGATAAGTCTATATGTAACACATGTTGCTGGGTGGTCCATTCCTATAAAAATAATGAAGTCTACGTATTCAACATCGTAGCACTAAAATCCATGCTTTTCACACATGGGGGGACTTAATCTCGATCCCTTATTAGAGATAAGTCTACATCTAATACATGTTGTCGGGTGGTCCATTCCCGTAAAAATAATGAAGTCTACGTATTCAATATCGTAGCACCAAAATCCATGCATTTCATACATGAGGGACTTTATCTCGATCCCTTATTAGAGATAAGTCTACATCTAACACATGTTGTCGGTGTTAGACCCTAGAAGGGGGGTGATTAGGGTCTTGTGCTAATCTAATCCGATTTATGCCAATTTAAAAACTAATTAACAATATCCTAGCAAGAATGATATTCGACAAGATATGAGTAAGGATATATAAACTAACACAATGGTAAAATAAACAATAACCAAACAAGAGTGATAGTGCACAAATAAAATACCTTCTTTCTCTTCAACACTGGATTTGTCTTTGCCCCAAGAGAAGACATACAATCTTTTGAAGTGAAAGATAACAAAATACATTGTTTCGCTTCAAAACAAAAATCCATGTCTTTCACACATGGGGGACTTTATCTCGATCCCTTATTAGAGATAAGTCTATATGTAACACATGTTGCTGGGTGGTCCATTCCTATAAAAATAATGAAGTCTACGTATTCAACATCGTAGCACTAAAATCCATGCTTTTCACACATGGGGGGACTTAATCTCGATCCCTTATTAGAGATAAGTCTACATCTAACACATGTTGTCGGTGTTAGACCCTAGAAGGGGGGTGATTAGGGTCTTGTGCTAATCTAATCCGATTTATGCCAATTTAAAAACTAATTAACAATATCCTAGCAAGAATGATATTCGACAAGATATGAGTAAGGATATATAAACTAACACAATGGTAAAATAAACAATAACCAAACAAGAGTGATAGTGCACAAATAAACAATGCAAACACACAATATGATCACGGAGTTCGGATCTTTCATCCTACGTCTCCGCTCCCCACTCCTGGGAAGAAATCCACTATCACACAGGATTTTCAACGATCACCCAAAAATGTTTACACCACACAATATCAGTTTTCAACGCTCACCGATCAACGTTCACAATCTCACAATGTAACACACTAACTAACACCTCAAGTGTTAGCCTCTAGCCCATGTCTCCCTCAAGTGTTAGGAATTACAACCTCTCTCTAGGCATTACCACCTACCCTACTCCTCTTGGGATGACCCCATCTCTCACCACATACTCCTCTTGGTGTAATAGTGTAATACAAGGTGAACTTCACAATAAGGCACTCTAATACACTTCACACAATTTCAAATACACTTCACACCCTCTAAGTGTTGGCCTAGCCCATGTCACATTCCTCAAGTGTTCGGAATTACCACCTCTCACTAGGCTTTACTACCGACCTCACTCCTCTTGGAATTGACCCCGTCTTTCACCAACCACTTCTCTCGGTGTCCAAGTGTAATACAAAGTGCAACTCACAATTTAGGCTCTCTACAACAAAATGTTCTCTAAACAAGGTGAGAACTCAATTAAGCATAACTCTAAGTCACAAACCCACAACTCTAAATTATACTATGAATGTAGATACAATAAGCTCAATATGTTGTGTGTGAACAAAGAGATAAATCAAAAAATCTGAACTCAATGTAAATCTAGCTTATGGAAATTATAATTTGAAATAATAAATAGCTTGAATGAGTTTAGGAAACTTCTCTATATGATGACAAGTGGGAGAGAGTGAAGAGTTAAAGCTCGAAGACAAATGGTGATCTCCTCTAGCTCTTGTGAAATTATCTTCACAAACTTGAAACTCTTAAACCACACTTAAACCCTTAAACAAAACTTGTAAACTCCTTTTAAAACTTTTCTCTTGTTAGGTGGGAGAGGTAAATGCATTGGGGTATTTATAACAACCCAAGACATTAGTCAAAACCCTAAGGAAATGACAAAAAACCCACACAAAAATAGAATCTGGAAATAGCCGTTACTGTGCAACGGACACTTTATGGGTCAACTCATAAAAATCATGGATCGACTCATAACCTAGCCGTTATAGGTTAAAAACAGCTTATGGGTCGACTCATAAAATTCATGAGTCGACTCATCATGCATGGGTCGACTCATCATGCATGGGTCGACTCATAAAGTCATGGGTCGACTCATCAGAAACAAAACACAGTTTCCAGCACAGTTTATGAGTCGACTTATGACAGGCATGAGTCGACTCAACCTGTTTGGGTCAACTCATGATGTTATGAGTTGACTCATCAGAAATAAAATATAAACTACATAATAGTTTATGAGTCGACTCAACACTGTTCATGAGTCGACTCAAGACATGCACACAGCCTGTTTTAAACAGTACATGTCAACTTAAAAACAGTGTTTAAAAATATTAAATAAATTCTAAAAAATGTAAACCTTTGGGAAATAATTGTAGACATGATAATAAACATGCTAAAAAAACTGGTTATCAAAAAAGCATCTCCTAAATGTAAAATCTCATCATTTTGCAAAATCACATAAATATGTTAAAAACATGATTTTGCCAAAATGAGTTAAACAAAACTTTAAAACACTTTAGGATGGATTTAGAGACTTATACAAGATATGAAAATAGTATAAATAAGTCTTCAATCTATAAACATAATATTTTGCAAATTCAATAGAATATGAAACACATAAATATGAAAATGAAGATATATATTGTTTCATATCTATATAGCTAAACCAAAATAACTTATCAACATATAAAACAAATAAGTATTATATATCTATTTGTTTGTAAAAACTTTTGTGGATAAAACACATAAACCATTAAATTAGGTGTGTATAATATTGAGCTTAAGATATTAACACACAAGTATAAACCTATACTACAAATACTATAAACTATATACCCAAGCTTGAGGTATTCAATATAGCTCGACTTGGTAAACTTGCGGATGAAGCTTGAACTTAAATCTTTAACTTGAATTGCATTGCTTCACTCAACTATTTCCGCCAACCTCCATTTGATATGATTATTATGGTGCAATTCCATCCAACCTCCAACATATTGTTTGCCTAAAATAAATACAAAACACAAATACTAGACAAACAACATTAGTTGTAAATTATTTATTAATCATCATCAAAACAAAAGGACCTAACAGTCGGGTGGTCCATTCTCGTGAAAATGACAAAGTCTACGTATTCAACATCGTAGCACCAAAATCCATGCCTGTAAAACCCCATACATTTTGATAATTTATGGAGGTGTCAATCAGCACAGTGGAAGCGTGGAATGAGATGGTGAGCAGCAGATTCGAAGAATCCAGTTTTCACCTCGTGAGTCGACTCATCAAGTAGAGTCGACCCATGACTGTCATGAGTCGATTCACGATATCGAGTCCCGTTGTCAAAAGTTTCTGTTGAGACGACTCATCAGTTTATGAGTCGACCCATGAGCTATGAGTCAAATTATAAGTGACCATGAGTCGACTCATCGAGAGTTTTTTTGGTTTTTGCAGTTCGGGTTTGTTTGGGTTGCGGGTCGGGTTTTAACTGTTCATATATAATCTCCTCCACGCAAAAACACCTCTTTTCATCAGTTCTCCCCAGAGAAACCCTAGCCTCCTTTTCCCCTCTAAACCCTAGTTCGTTTTTGGGCATTTTTGGGAGATTTTCGGGGGATTTCAGCAGCTTCTTGTGGTTTGCAGTGAAGGGAATCATTCTTCAGCACACCTAAGGCGAGTAGCATCTCGCCCAATCCTTTTCCCACATTTTAAGAGTTTTTCTTAATGTTTTCATGAGGTTTATTGAGCCTAAGAAGTATTTTCAAGTATAAATCGATGCTCTTATTAGTGTAGATGTTAAAATCATGTGTTTAAGATTTCAAAATCCTCACCAACGAATGTTTTTGATGAAACCCAGATCTGGGAATTTATTTAAAGAATATAAATATGAGTTTTTAGTTTGATTAGATGCTCTCATACATGTTTAGGGATTTAATGTTAGATCTAACATGCAAGATTTTGTTTTCCATGTTTTATACGAATTTTACACTGTCTCATATGTTTAGAACTGATAATATATTGTTTGGGTTTGATGAATTCGATTTTAGATGAATTTTCGCAAAAATAACACAGCATGCACGAACAGGGAAAACCCCTCTGTTCAGTCGACTGTGAGTCGACCGATGCCTCCAGTCGACTGTGAGTCGACTGATGGCCCCAGTCGACTATAAGTCGACTAACGAGTGATTTATTTTTATTTCTGTTTCTATTTCTGTTTAAATCATCTGCTGTATATATATATATATAGTGTATATATATATTCGAGTGTACTGCTTATCATTTTGAGTACGAGGAGCCGCCTCGTTTATCGAGTATTAATTTCAGTATTGATGGTTTCATCGACACATGTAAGATAAGACATTTGTCACAAGCTTCGATCTGTACATCGAGACACGTGCAAGAATAGGATATGTTTTCTTTAACATTTGCATTCCATGTTTTATATACACAGTCCTCATGTTGGACTATAATCCATCAAAGTCCTCGTGTTAGACTATAATCCATTAAAGTCCTCGTGTTGGACTATAATCCATCAAAGTCCTCGTGTTGGACTATAATCCATTACAGTCTTATGTTGGATAATTGCTAAACCTTGAGTATATTTCTTAACCGAGTTTGGAACACGACATATTATATGAGGCTAGGACATGATAGCTACCTAGGCTGGATATGTCTCTTATTGTAACTTTGACATGTTTACGTTTATCGGTAGAGATGTGTTTGTTTTCTTTTCTTTATTGTTTCCTGTATTAGACTTTGGGTTTGGTATTTAGGGATTTACAAATTGAGATACAAGGTATATACATGAGGGTTTCCTTATTTGGATTATTTCGCTCGACGTACCTATGCTCGTGTTGTAATTTCCTAAGTACTGAAACCCATTATTGTTAGGATAAATGATCTTATATTATTATGTATTAACTGTATTTTCATGTACAACGAGCCCTATCCCTTGGGGTTGGTTGTGATGTTGCTCACTAGCGTTTTGACGCTCGTTGTCCCTCCCCCTTTTAGGTAACGAGCCAGGAGCTCAGAGAGTCGCAGGTTGAGGGTGATTCTTATTAGCGCCCGTTTATCCACTTATTAGATGTATTTCATTTTGTACTCCACTTGAGACATTTTTAGACTTGAGAGATTTATATTCTAGAGTTGTAAAGGCTGTGTGCCTTATTTCATGTAGCAGATGTTATGTACTTTGAGACATGTTGAGATCTCTAGACTGTTATTATTCATTTCAGACATTGACTATGTATTCCAGCTTATTTGGTTGATGAGATGTATTAATTTGAGTTCCATCATTTCATCATGTATTTATTGTAGAATCTTTTACTTGCTTTGTACCTACACCTGTTATTGATTCCACTAGAGAGATAGTAATTATGATGGTGAAACATGTTATTGCATGGTGTGGTGCATGACAGGTTTGATATTCCTGGTTTCACCTCGGACTGCAGCCTTGTGTGAACCGAGGGGCGTCACAGTTGGTATCAAAGCTCTAGTTCCAGTATCCTTAGGATCATCATGTGTCTAGTCGTGGAGCTAGGTTAGAGTTTCTTAGGATTCATGTATAGAGTCCGTTAAGGATTTCCTAGTATGAGTGAGGACGATATATGCGTATATCTCAAAAATTGAGGGTATTTTTTTTTATGACAACTATTTTATTTTGATTGAAAGTATTTGTGTGAATACTATGTGTTATGAATTCGTATGGTGATACGTTATATATATATATATAGAGGTAAAACTCGTACCTGGAGGGCTGGGCATACAGAGCCGAGCCGCAGCAGGCTCCATAGTATTTGATCGACTTCATGGCGTCGTTAGCAGTAAGATCTTACAACACTCGAGGAGCAAGAGGTGTATCCGTTTCCGTCAGCAACACCACCTTAAAGAGATTCACCACCCGTTGTACCCATCGTGGAAGTAAAGAAGTAATACCAAAGAGTATACCACTACAACCAGCTGTTGATAGAGCCGCAGAGCAGGAGGTTTAATTATGAAAAAAAGGAAAGATATCAGACAATGAGAGCACCAGAGTTTCAAGGCTCACCAATTTCAATTGCAACCTATAAAGGGAAGAAGTATGTGAAAATTTATTGAACGTCGACTTAGTACCAAGCAAGAGTTAGATGTATTCAGCATTAAGGACATCGCTGGAGGATAGCAACGACATCCAGAATTTTGACGGGGCAGCATTTATCACCTATTTGGGAGAAATTTTTGTCACTACCTAAACAAGCAGATAGAGCTAGTCTAAGTGAAGCAGAGAGATATACTCGTGGTGAAGGAAGAAAACAAAACCAGAATAGTAACAATGACAATGGCAAGAGAACTATTGCAGAATCTAGAGATACCTAGTAGCGGGAGAACGATTTTACCCCAGCAACAAGGAAAAAAGAAGAAAGGAGCACAATATAATTTGAGAGCACCAAAGTAGCGTAGAGTTCGGAGAACATGTTTCAATCACAACAAGATCAAACAAAGAACGAAAGAATTGTCGCAGTACATCAGCAGCTAGCATGATAGAGGTCACGGTCGACAGTCTCAGAGTTATAATTTCGGCCAGCAGTGGGAAAATAGAGGCATTACTTGTTAATCTAAGGATTTAGGGGCCAGTAGGCTAGATTTACATTACCCAGAAGATTTACATTACCCAGTAGAGTCTATTCAGCTGTACCGCGTGATCAGTGTACGAGCGGAGCTTTCTTCGTGATTTCCTTTTCAGCTCGGATCTAGTTTGGTTTAAGAAATTCATTTATCTCTTATCTTTCATACCTTCGCTCATAGGTTTCAGCTTGTAGCATATTCCTTAGATTTTCAATTGTCAATCTCTACTCCTCTAGGTGGAGTGTCCCTTCTATCTATAGGAGGTATGTCATCAGACTAGACAAGTCTGAGTTAGTCATCAGGTTGATCGTGTTGATGATGTCAAATTTCGACATTCATTCTTGGTATGCATTAGCTATCATCATACCATATTAGTATCGACTATTTTACTGAAACAGTCAGTTTGTGAGCATTCGTTGGATTTATAAAGATAGTAGCAACCTCACAGGGTGACCGAAATGTGGGTCATTTCTGGTATACGTCGAGTAGGTGATGCTGAGGGACCAGAGTGCTGATTTGTATGAGACCAGAGTTGTCTCAGAGTATCAGGATGTCTTTCAGGACATGCCTAGATTTTCTCCAGTTAGAGAGGTTGTTTCCTGCATCGAGCCACAGGTGAGCACAGTACCGATATCCCGAGCACCCCATCATACGGCACCTACTGAGACGAGGGAGCTACAGATAGAATTAGATAGATGAGTTATTATTTTAGAGTATTATTCTCTGGAGTATCTTTTTATTTATGGGAACACTGATCCTCTTCGAGAGAATGAGGACGGTAACTATGATTATGTGTAGATTTTTATGATGTGAACAAGTTCACTATACGGATTTGATAGGATTTATGACTTGTTCGATCAGCTGCGCGAAGCGCAGTAATTTTTTTTAATCAAAGATTGATCTTTGATTTGGGTTATTATAGTTGCGAGTTCGGGAGATGGATATATTTTCCCAAAGCTATTTCTCCTGATTCGATATGAATCTTTTGAGTTTCTGATTATGCCGTTTGGATTGACTCATGCACCCGTGATGTTCATAGATTTGATGGATCGGGTTTTCCGTCCCTTCTTGGACCAGTTTGTAACCATCCTTATCATATATTCGAGATCAGAGGCAGAACGCAAACAACATTTTCGGATTGCTTTGCAGACTCTACAGGAGCATCAGTTATATGCCAAGTTCAGCAAATACGAGTTTTGGTTTTCAGAAGTTAGATTTCTCGGCCACGTCATTAGCAGAGATGGCATAGCAGTGGATCCGGATAAAGTTATAGTAGTTCTTGATTAGGGACCACTGAAGACGGTGACAGAGATTCGAAGCTTTTTGGGTTTAGCTGGGTATTACAGGAAGATAATCCAGGACAATTGTGGTCTATGTAGATGCATTATTGGTAGATTTAGGAAGCGTCTTGATGCAGAATCAGAGGATAGTAGCATATATCTTGCGGCAACTGAGAGTGCATGAGTAAAACTACCCCACTCACGACTTGGAGTTAGCAGCGGTAGTATTCACGCTGAAGGTATGAAGACACTACTTGAATGGAGTATAGTTTGAATTGTTCATAGACCATCGGAGTCTGAAGTATCTTTTCTCTTAGAAGGAACTCAACCAGAGACAGAGGAGGTGGATCGAGTTTATCAAGGATTACGAGTTTGCGATTCAGTATCATCCCGGAAAGGTGAACGTCGTAGCGGATGCTTTGAGTAGGAAGCGTCGACATCGGGTTACGGCTTTGTGGTGTTCATTGTATAGAGATCTTCTTATCCTTAGCCAGTTTGATTTTTGACCTGAGGATGGTGGTACCAGTGCATTTTTGGGAGCTGTGTCAGTGCAGCCATCTTGTAGTAACGGAGTTGTCATAGCTCAGTTGGAAGACTCTTGGATTCAAATCTGAAAGAAGGAGATTACCAAATAACGGAGTTGTCATAGCTCAGTTGGAAGACTCTTGGATTCAAATCTGAAAGAAGGAGATTACCAAATAGCCTAAGACTAATTAGGCCATTGGGAAGACTCTTGGATTCAAATCTGAAAGAAGGAGATTACCAAATAGCCTAAGACTAATTAGGCCATTGGGATAAATAGAGGTCCACGGAAGAAGGATAGACTATTTATGCCAGCTATTGCAGAGCTTAAGAGGGAGTTATTAGATGAAGCACATCGTACTCGGTACACAGTACATTCAAGGACCACAAAGATGTAAAAGACCTAAAGAGACACTTTTGCTGGAATGATTTACGTAGAAAGATTTTAAGAGTATGTAGCTAAGTGTCTTACCTGCCAGCAAGTGAAGGCGGAACATCAGAGAACGGTAGGAACACTTCAGCCTTTACCTATTTCGGAGTAGAAGTGGGTGGATATTTCTATGGACTTTATCATAGGGTTGTCAAAGTCGAAGGAAGAGAATGATTCTATTTGGGTGATAGTGGATAGCCTAATGAAGTCAGCACATTTTATTTCCATTGAAGACTAACTATACAGCTGAGACGTATGCGAGGATATTTATTTAGGAGACTATTCGACTTCATGGAGTTCTAGATACGATGGTATCGAATCGAGGTTCAGTGTTCATTCCGTATTTTTGGAAGAGTTTCTAAGATTCATTGGCAATAGATTTATCTTACAGTAGTGTATGTTCAACCGCAGACGGATGGTCAGACGGAGAGAGTAAATCAGATGTTGGAGAACATGTTACAGGCTTGTGTCATTGACTTTCAAGACAGTTAGAGGGGTCATTTTCTGCTTATAGAGTTCGCTTATAACAATAGTCATCAAGCGACAATTGGTATGGCCCCGTATGAAGCATCGTAAGGGAGGTATCGCAGATCACTTATATGTTAGGTAGAGCCGAAGGATAGTTTAATGTTTGGGCCAGAGCTTATGAGACAGATTACTAAGAGAGTAATATTGATCAGAGAACAGATTCTAGCTGCTCAGAGTCGGTAAAAGAGCTATGCAGATAAGAGATGAATACCTTTAGAATTTCAGATTTGAAGAGTTAGTTATGCTGAAAGTACCATCTATGAAAGACGTTCAGCGATTCGGAAGGCGGGGAAAACTTGAGCTGAGATATGTTATATGTTGGACCATTTCGGACTTTGGAGCTTATTGGAGCTGTTATATATAGACTAGACCTTCTAGCATCGATGACTAGTGTACATAAAAAATTCATGTTTCATGTTTCTATGCTTAAGAAGCACTTACATGATGAAGAGCAACAACGAATGTTGAACGCACCAGAGATTTAACTTCAGGATGTTTTGTCTATGATTAAAATCCCAGTTTGTATACTTGCTAGAGAGACAAGAAATTTAGAAACAAGTTATTTTCCTTTGGTAAAAATTCGGTAGAACTGAAAGGAGTTGAGTAGGTTTTTTGGGAGCGCGAGGAGGATGTACTTCATGACTACACACACCTATTTGATCAAGTAAATTAAATTTATGTATGACTTATTTATGGCTTATAGTTACATGTATGGCGATGTTTATACTTAACACTAAAATGAGGGTATTAACACTTATCTCCTAAGTACTTAGAACATATGGTATATATATAAGGGGTTCCTTGTTTGGATTTTTCGCTCGATGTATTTGTTCCATTTAGTTAGGGGTTAAGCGGGGGGTATTTACATTTTAGATGGTTAAGTATAGACATCGAAGATGATTTTCAAGAGCGCAAAGATATTATGCTGCACGACTTCCTGCACCTATTGAGGAAATAGATTGATTTATGTGTGCGATTATTTGAGTGGTTATATTTAGATTTAACGCTAGAATGAGGATATTTCCGCTTAATTCTTAATCTTTTGGAACACATGGTATATATATGGGGGGGGGTCCTTATTTGGATTTTTCGCCCGACGTACTAGTTCCATTCGATTAAGGGTTGAGTGGGAATATAGTCATCTTGGATTGTTAAATATAAATATCACTATATGCTTATCTAGAGTTTAATATTACGAGATGTGTATGTGTGCGGGTTGGATTAGACCCTCGTCGTGCTTTTCAAGTAACATTATGTGTTAGATATGATTTTTGAATTTCGAGGACGAAATTCTTTTAAGGGGGGAAGAATGTAAAACCCTATACATTTTGATAATTTATGGAGGTGTCAATCAGCACAGTGGAAGCGTGGAACAAGATGGCGAGCAGCAGATTCAAAGAATCCAGTTTTCAGCTCGTGAGTCGACTCATAACTCATCATGAGTTGACTCATCAGGTTGAGTCGACTCATGATTATCATGAGTCGACTCACGATATCGAGTCCCATTGTCAAAAGTTTTTGCTGAGTCGACTCATCAGTTTATGAGTCGACTCATGAGCCATGAGTCGACTCATAACTGACCATGAGTCAACTCATCGAGGATTTTCTGGTTTTTGCAGTTCGGGTTTGTTTGGGTTGCGGGTCGAGTTTTAACTGTTCATATATAATCTCCTCCACCCGAAAACACCTCTTTTCATCAGTTCTCCCCAGAGAAACCCTAGCCTCCTTTCCCCCTCTAAACCCTAGTTCGTTTTTGGGCGTTTTTGGAAGATTTTCGGGGGATTTCAGCAGCTTCTTGTGGTTTACAGCAAAGGGAATCATTATTCAGCACACCTAAGGCGAGTAGCATCTTGCCCAATCCTTTTCCCACGTTTTTAAGAGTTTTTCTTAATGTTTTCAAGAGGTTTATTGAGCCTAAGAAGTATTTTCAAGTATAAATCGATGCTCTTATTAGTGTAGATGTTAAAATCATGTGTTTAAGATTTCAAAATCCTCACCAACGAATGTTTTTGATGAAACCCAGATCTGGGAATTTATTTAAAGAATATAAAAAAGAGTTTTTATTTCGATTACATGCTCTCATACATGTTTAGGGATTTAATGTTAGATCTAACATGCAAGATTTTGTTTTCCATGTTTTATACGAATTTTACACTGTCTCATATGTTTAGAACTGATAATATATTGTTTGGGTTTGATGAATTCGATTTTAGATGAATTTTCGCAAAAATAATACAGCATGCACGAACAGGGAAAACCGTGCTTATCATTTTGAGTATGAGGAGCCGCCTCGTTTATCGAGTATTAATTTCAGTATTGATGGTTTCATCTACACATGTAAGATGAGACAATTGTCACAAGCTTCGATTTGTACATTGAGACACGTGCAAGAATAGGATATGTTTTCTTTAACATTTGTATTCCATGTTTTATATACACAGTCCTCGTGTTGGACTATAATCCATCAAAGTCCTCGTGTTGGACTATAATCCATTACAGTCTTATGTTGGATAATTGCTAAACCTTGAGTATGTTTCTTAACCGAGTTTGGAACACGACATATTATATGAGGCTAGGACATGTGATAGCTACCTAGGCTGGACATGACACTTATTGTAACTTTGACATGTTTACGTTTATCGGTAGAGATGTGTTTGTTTTCTTTTCTTTATTGTTTCATGTATTAGACTTCGGGTTTGGTATTTAGGGATTTACAATTTGAGACACAAGGTATATACATGAGGGTTTCCTTGTTTGGATTATTTCGCTCGACGTACCTACGCTCGTGTTGTAATTTCCTAAGTACCGAAACCCATTATTGTTAGGATAAATGATCTTATATTATTATGTATGAACTGTATTTTTATGTACAATGAGCCCTATCCCTTGGGGTTGGTTGTGATGTTGCTCGCTAGCGCTTTAACGCTCGTTGTCCCTCCCCCTTTCAGGTAACGAGCCAGGAGCCCGGAGAGTCGCAGATTGATGGCGATTCTTATTAGCGCCAGGTTATCCACTTATTAGATGTATTTCATTTTGTACTCCACTTGAGACATTTTTAGACTTGAGAGATTTATATTCTAGAGTTGTAAAGGCTGTGTGCCTTATTTCATGTATCAGATGTTATGTACTTTGAGACATGTTGAGATCTCCAGACTGTTATTATTCATTTCAGACATTGACTATGTATTCCAGCTTATTTGGTTGATGAGATGTATTAATTTGAGTTCCATCATTTCATCATGTATTTATTGTAGAATCTTTTACTTGCTTTGTACCTACACCTGTTGTTGATTCCACTAGAGAGATAGTAATTATGATGGTGAAACATGTTATTGCATGGTGTGGTGCATGACAGGTTTGACATTCCTGGTTTCACCTTGGACTGCAGCCTTGTGTGAACCCAGGGGCGTCACAATGCCTTTCACACATTGGGGACGTTATCTCGATCCCTTATTAGAGATAAGTCTACATCTGACACATGTTGTCGGGTTGTCCATTCCTATAAAAATAATGAAGCCTATGCATTCAACATTGTAGTATCAAAATTCATGTCTTTCACACATGGGGGACTTTATCTCAATTCCTTATTAGAGATAAATTTAAGTCTAACACACGTTGCTGGGTTGTCCATTCCTGTAAAAATGATGAAGCCTACGTATTCAATATTCTAGCTAGTTATTATTATTAACTTAATAGCACCTGAGTCTGTGCATTTTATGCATGGAAGACTTTATCTCGATCTTTTATTAGAGATAAGCCTACATCTAACACACGTTGCCGGATAGTCTATTTTCATGAGAATAATGAAGTCTATGTATTCAATATCATAACACTAAGTCTAAGAGAGTTTATTCTTTTAGCACAACATCACATGTGGAACGAATTTAAATAATTCACATGCTAGCCCGATTCAAACGGTAATCAGTAAAGGCTTACCAAATTCATTGATGGTTGAGGATTTGTCAAAAATCCTATGAATATTATGTTTATTTATTCTAAGCAGAATGAGTAATCATAATAATAAGTGCACTAATCAAAAATTTTCATTTTATTAATGAGCTAAAATCAAAAAGATACAAAAGTGGTGCTGTCATTCTAGAGATAATTTGCGGCTACAAATCTTCTTTTCTAAGTTGGAGAGTTCCTCTGCATAAGCTTATTCGAGTTCGGTCTTCAAATCAGCTTTGATAGAGTCTTCAATGGTGGCCAGTGCCTTCACAACCTTGTTCTCCATCTTGACTAACTTTTCTCTCTCACGTTTCAGCTTCTCGAACATCTGAGCTTCAGCACATTCCACACCCACCATACCCATTTCCAAGATGGCTTGAGCATCCTTGGTCTCTCTAAGTTCCTACTCAAGTCGGGCTCTTTTTGCACGGCCTGACTCGAGAGATCGATGTAAGTTAAGCTTGTTCCGTACTTTTTTGGCAAGACCCATTTCCATTTGTCTTACACGACCCTGTTGTTGTTGGAGCTCAAGCCCAGCAGATGCTCGTGTGGCGTGTCATTCCTTCAGCCTCGACTCCATTCGAGCAGCAACATATGAGGAAACACCAGCACACCTGAGTTCCTTCAGCTTTTTAAGCTCTTGCTCTAAACGAGCCAAGTCTGCGATAATAGAATCTACTAAGTCTCCATATCCTCTTCCCTGATATCTGATACATTTCAATCAAGGAGACGTCTAAAGATGTTGAAATGCAATCCACTATGAAGAACCTTATCAATCACTGCATTTAGGAAAGAAGTGAAGCTGAGGAGCTTTGTGCTAATCACGGCTTTATCTTGATCTTTGTCCAACATCAACGCCTTGATGGATTCAAATAATGATGAAATAAGCATTCCAATAAAAGAAAGAGGAGTAGGCACTCCAAAGATTGTTAAAACTAAATCCAATACTTGGGATTCTAAAGCAGCAATGAGAGGAAGTATATTGATGTTAGCTGAAGGTTTCTCAACTTGGTGCTCTTGGCCCGACCCCGCTATCTCAGCCACACGAGTTGCTGGAACTCGTTCAGATATGATAATAACCGACGTACCAGCTTCATCTGTTGGTTTTGCTACTGGGGTAATAGGGCTAGCTCTAATTTAGGTTGAAGCCTTAATAACCATTGAGTCTGAGAGGATGGAAGCCTCAGGCTGAGAGGTGGATGGTTGGGTTTCGGAAATAGGTTGCTCTAGTCCTGAAGTCTTAAATTCCTTGAGCTGTTTAGTAGCCCCCGAGGTTGTAGCTGTATCAACACCAATGGTTGGTCCTACAATCAAAACTCCCACATGGTCATCCCAAAATTAACAAATGGGTAAATGTGACTTTAGGGTAAGATCCATACTCGTAGATGAACCAGCTTCAATGGTTGGTCATATAGCCTGAACTGGAGTTTGCCCCAATAGCAGGTCGGAGGTCAATTTGTGATTAGCTTCGGAGAGGTCTATCATTTCATCAAGGGCATCCCCGATCTCGGCATCATGAACAGCCTCTCCCTCAGCTAATTTTTCCATCCCGATATCTGTAAAGAGGAGATAAATTTCAAAAAGAAGGAAAGAAGTAGGAATCCATATTAAATAGAAATCAACTTTACCTTTGGCCGTTGCAACCGGTTTTGTAACTCCAGCACTCGTCCCTGCTTCCTTAAATTTCTCTAAAAGAGCATGAAGCGCAGAAACGATTAGAGGATGCACAAATTCTGAATCGTTCAATTCTCTTAACTGCCACCTGAATGAGGTAGTATCTGTATGAGATATACCTGAGCTAGAGGTTTCTGGAGGGACATCAGTAGCGGGGTCGAGATGAGCCCTGATATCAACAGCAGCTTTAGTGTCCATGGGCTCCTCACTCATAGCCTTACGCATCTGCTCGGTGAAGCCTAGCCCCTCAGAATGAGTGAAGCTGGGGGAAGCAGGGTCATATGGGAGTTTACCCTCTTCGTGGTCCCCTGCAAACAAACAAGGAGGGATATATTCAATGAATGTGAAGATGAAGTATGAGAGGTAGCGCAAAGGTGAAATATTTCCTTCTTCCTTAAGAGGCATATCGCTAGCTGATGCTTCCGGAGAGGGAAGTAACTCGACACGTGGCTTGTGCACTACCTTCTTTCTCTTCATTGGTTGAGCCTCCTCCAAAATGATAGATCTCTCTTGCTAAAATTTAGTGCGGAGCTCAATCCTAGCTTTTGTTTGAGTCGAAGGCTGAGATCTTTCCGGTGGATAAGCCCAGCTTCGGCAGTGTCTTCTTCTTCTTCCTCAACCCCACTTGGAAGATTGATTGTCATCTTATTGGGATGTGTAAATATGATCTTCTGCCTTGGGTTTGTTGGAGCTCTTAGAGATTGGGGCAAGTCAGATTGGCGACTACGGTGAGCAATTGGCAAACTTGCACCCCTCCTGGAAGAAAAAAGCTAGAAGATCCATCGCAGCTTCCTCCTCGTCGTTCCTTACCTTGGTGCCTTCACCCCTGGCCACATTTTCCTCAGACGTATCCTCTTCATCAGTTAGAAGAATTTCTTCCTCCTCTTCAACTACTTGCTTTCCTTTGCCAGAAGATTTCGTAGGCTTCTTTCCTCTCCTCGAAAACACAGCCTCTTGGACTATCTCAGCAGCACACCTGGTGGCTCCTTTTGCCTCCAACTCTGATATTCTCTTCATCTTAGTAGGTGTGTTGGTAGCTATAAGCCATTTGCAGCAAATGAATGTGATTTGCAATGGACGCTCTACATTAGGGAGATTAAATCTAGGGCTTGTGCAACCAGCTACACTACAAAACCAGGCGCGAGCTCCGTCAATAAGTCCTCTGTGAGTCTGTAATCTCCTGTTCAGATTTCTGATATATAACTGGTCATATCCAAATTGTCGAGAAAACCCAAAGGGGAGATAAAGCTCGATACTACAATTGTTCTTCACCCAAAAAATGAGGTAGACAAGTCGGATGTTCATCAACCATCGAAAACATCCCACATCAAGAACGGTTCGGCTCTTCCCAGGCTCTTCATCATTGACCAGTAGCTCATTGTAGTGGCCTGAGAATTAGGGAAAACACTTGAAGAATTCCTAACTCTTGTGAACTTTGAACTACTGGTTCACATCACGCCACTGACGACCTTCCCACTTGTAATCCTCCAGCATTTGCAACAAAGGGATGTTTGGGTCCGCAACACTTGCCACCGTCATCAAGTCAAATCGGTGGAGGACCAACAAGGCCATCAAATATGTGTGCAGTAGCTCGATATTTGAAGTGGGGATCTCACTCGAAGGTTTGCTTCCCTCTTGTGTGAAGCCAGTGACTAAGTGCTAGAGTCCACTATGAATATCAGTGATCATCGTCAGAAGCAAGGAGAGCTTAGGTCCGATCGCAAACTCAACAGCCAAAAATAGGACCTCAATCGACAGTGCGTCAGAGGCTTAGTTCGGCACCACACACTTCTTTAACCAGATAGCCAAGTAGCCCGCCAAAAGAGTCATCGACTAAATCTGCTTCTATGCATGCCATAGGAAGGTCTCGAACTTAGTGCCTCTCAGGAACTTGCCCTCAATAGTACGAGTAGTATATGATTGAGCATTCGACCTCTCATTCAACTGGTTGATCTCCAACAGGGTCAAAGGGGCTAACTCACAAACCTTGTTGCCTGAATGGTCTTCGAGGTGCTTAAATAAGTAGTTGGCAAACTGCTTCAAACTGAGTTGGGGAGACTTCTTCGTAGCCTTTATATCTACACCAGCCATGGTGGTTTGATAATGACAGATCAACTCCCATAACATGTTGTATCAGGCGGAGCCAGCCATCCTCATCTGACTCAACTGGCGGTTGGTTGGGAAATACTCTTGATATGGTATTTCTTCCATGGAAACCCTAACACCTTCATCATCTCGTGGAGAGGTAGTCCCAATTCTCCGTTCTTGGTGAGGAAAGTGTTGGTGTCAGGATTGTAAGTCTCGAGTAGCACGAAGAAGTGGTTCACACTGATAGGGAGACCGTACATGCTGGCACGGATGGGCATATACAACCCCTTCTCAATCATCTCTATTCCCCATCGCCCAAGGATGTAACTTGTCATCCTCGTTCACCACTCATCGGCTCCCGAATGGACCCAGTCATAACATCTAAAACCTTTAATAGGTAGTTCCCTACCTAATCTCGCAAGGCGATTCCTTATGGTGTTCGCCCTTACCAGCAGCTCATTCTGGCACACTTCGTCCCGTCCCAACACACCAAGATGAAGTCTGTAGGCATCAAAATTACCTATGAGTTTCCACACGTAGCTCAAGACAAAGAGAACATGATGAACGACATCATCAGAGTCAAAGAAGTTTATCTGACGATGATGAAACGCATGAAGCGAATCGGTAAAAGCGCACAAGTCAACAAACTGATGAAACACGTGTAAAGGGGGAAGGAAGGGAACCGAAGGAAATGCAAACAGCCAAAAGAGTCAAAAAGACATAATAACTGGCCAGGAGACTCGCACCCATGCGAGTCACCAAATGGTGACTCGCACAGCTCCGAGTCACCAAATGGTGACTCGCATACCTCCAAGTCACCGCGACTATATGGGCCTCCTAAACCTCCCAAACACGGATTTTGATGTTTTTTAAGGATTCTTTCATTCCAGGACCTCCCCAACTAATTTGAAGTTATCCCTATGTGCAGTTGAGCGGTTATTTACTATAGAAGATGTCAAAACACTTAATCTTATCAGAAAACGTGGCGACAAAAGCCTATAAATAGAAGCCCAATGTCTTCATTGGAGAGGATCTAAAATCTGAGGGTGAGGTGCTGTCCAATTGAACAGTAGACCACGAAATTTAGAGGAGAATTGACAGAACTTGGCGAACTTTTTTATAAAGAGAAAGCCTTCGAAAGATTTGAGATTCTCTCCCCCTCTTTCCTCCGGATCAAACCTGGTTTTGATCTCGAGAAGAGCCACTATCTCGCTTGGTCGTGATTATCGCTGCTGCGATTGTTTCCTTCGTGAAGCAAGAGCATAATAACACTTGCCAATCGGATCTGATCAGCGGTGGTCCATGGACTAATGCATCCCCAGTACAGGCAAAGATCCCACACAAAGCAACAGGAGATAAACTACTACTGCGTTTTGTTTCATAAAGTTGTAATCTTTACTTTTCTCATTGTAAGAAGATCTTATAAAAAGATCAACTCAAACTTATAATCGATAAACGGTGTAACAGGTTTGACAATAATGAAAACGGCAACTTTTGACGAAAACAAACTGGCGACCACAGTGGGAGCCAACAGCTTCGCTGCCGAAGCTGTCGTGCCTCAACCACGGATCCGGATCCCGGTTGACGAATAAGTCGAGTACGAATTCGACCAATTGAAGTTCGAGGAGTATCCGGGTCCTCCTCCTCCAGGTCCTCCGCCCCTCACAAGCGCAAGAAGATCAACGCCCCCGTTGCTACTGTAATCACTCCTTGTAACATCCCTCCGGCCTCCAACGAGACCGGATCAGCAGATCTGGACTCCTCAATCAAGGAGATAGCCGCTGTAGCTGTGCCAACTTTATGAAAAAGAGATCGCCAAAGGAAGCACCAATGCCTCGCACACCAATTCGCGAAGGCTTTGGAGCCTATTGACGGGATCTGCTATGAGACAGATCTAAAACTCAGAAGGCACCGAGTGCCCCAGCAGCAAACAGATCTTCTCTCCTTCAAACCAACAGTGAATGAATGGATCCAAGTCAAACGAACCCTCTCAACCCTTAAGGAGCGCATTCAGAAGCGCCGCACCTTGATTTCACACGCACGGATTCTTGTGCAAGAAGCGTAGAAAATAAAGCAAGAAGAGGTGATCAAGAAGCCATCGAAATCATGCCAAGTCTGGAAACCAAAGTCTGAAACGGCGTCGACAAAAAGTCAAATAGCGTAAGTAACTGTCGGAATGCGTGAACCACCATCTAGTGGCTCGGCCAAAACTGAGCCACCAAGTGGTCCAAAACCGAGCCACCAAGTGGTGGTTCGCGCCTGAACCGAACCGGTTTGGTTCGGTTCGTACCCGGTTCACCTCCCCTAGTCCTATTTAAGCTTCCGACAACCCCTGTTTCTGTCCCAATGAATCACACACCTCTAGCAGAACCCCATAGCAGCATGGAATTGTTCTGATTCAAGATTAGGATGGCGGATTGCCTAGGTCCTTTGCATGAGGATCGAGGCAAAGTTATGATTAAAGAATACTTGGGCCCATTGACTGAACCCTGAGCAACTCATCAAACTGGGGGTCACACACGCTCTCGCAACAAGTCAGAGCCTTTCTATAATGGGAAAACTCCTATAACTGACCATCTTAGACTGTGAGTCAGTGTCCAAGAGCTCATTAAGGTCCCACGCTCACGAATGCGTAGCTCAAAACGTGCGACTCTTGAGAGCGCGAACAAGATGTCGAACCCCCAGAAGGAAACATTTTTGTCTAACGGCGACGACGTTATACCTAGAAAGTTATGCTAATACACGATAGGTTGCTCTGGCAATTATGCCGATGAGTTGTACTATCACGCTGGGGTACAAACAGATCTCGAAAGAAGAGTACCCGAGAGATGGACTTTCATTATCTATGTGCCAAACTAATCAGGGTAGTATTATTAGCGTGTAGTTGCCCTAAGACCGCTCTACAGAGGGTCTCGGTATTAGAAAAGATCTCCACCAAAACATCCAAATCCAAGCCAAAGCATTTTCATAGAAAAAGATCAGCTGCGCAAGATGACGAACTTCTAGAAGTCACTATCAGTATGGTCGATAAAGGAAAGTCAACGCAGAGTTTTAGTCCCCATCATTTTTTGAACGTATCCCAACGTATAACTCGATTACGCGCGGGAACTACTAGGCGTAGGGACTATCAGAGGATGAATAGAGGATTATCCTCAGATGATGAAGCATCAGATGCCAACTCTGCAGTTGCCTCTGACAAAATGGTATCCAGTCAAGGACAATCCCGCGAGGTGTTTATGATTAACACCGAGCAAGTAGCCAAAATGGTTGAGGATGCTCTAGCCAAGCAGAAAGAAATATTCAAAATTAAAATGGAAATGGCTATGCAGCAGATGAGGGAAGAGCATGACCAACAGATTCGGGCTCTGTCCAATCAACTTAGTGAATCTAGCCGTCGCAACATTGATGACCAAGTATGTAGCGATTTAGATATGGATGAACATCTCAATATTGATAACCCTCCTGTTTACCAGAACGCGAGGGGCGGCCCTACTGAAGACAACAACGTTGGGGGTGGTCCTACCGAAGATAACAATGTCGGGGGTAGCCACGTTGTTCCTCTTAGAAATCATCCAAAGCATATACAGATGAGGATGAGAATATGAAAGACCTCGAGAGCAAAATCAATGTTCTGATGTCTGATCGAGAGGTGAAGAAGATCGGCATTCTGTATTCCTACCCGAGAGAGTGGGAGTCGATCCCATACCCGGCAAAGTTCAACCTGATCAACTACACGCCGTTCAACGGGAAGGGCTCGCCCACTCAACATCTGATCTACTTCAAGTCCCACTTGGGTATGATCGACGACAATAAAGCCTTGATGGTTCGGTCATTCGTTGGCACCCTTTGCGGGCCCGCATTCGATTGGTACCACCATCTCAAGCATGAAAGCATCAACAGCTAGGACGACTTGGAGAACCTGTTCCTCACTCACTTCTTTGATGATGACGCTGAGGTGTCAATCATGACACTCTTCGATGAGAAACAAGAAGACGATGAGATAGTCGACGACTTCGTCAAGCGCTTCCGGAATAAGGTGATGAATTGCCAAGATCCGATCACAGAGGACTTCATCCTTCAAACCTGTCATAACAACCTCTCTTTAGACGTGTTGGAAGTTATGGGAGTAGCACCCTCTAATACTTGGAAAGAGTTGAAGGTACACGGAGAGCGGGTCGAACGCTTCCTCAGAAGGAAAAAAGCTGAGAGAGGCCAACCGACGGCTAACCTTCCAAATTCAAGCTTCATCTCTCGTGATAAAGGGAAGACCCCTGTAGCTGCTGTTGATGCTAATCAGACATCACAATAGCAATCCTGGAGACAACAAAAGACTTTAGATCCGAGACTCCAAAAAGAGTACTCCTTCAAGGATGAAGACGTCCCAACCATTTTGGAATCCCTCCTTGAGAACAACAAGATCAAGCTACCACCTATCGCAAATCAGGAGGAAGCTGACAATACTATGGATCCAAAGTACTGTGCGTACCACAGGAGGATCCTTCATCCTACCAAGACTTGCTTTGCTCTCGAAATTAGCATCCAAACCTTGGTTGAAGCTGGCGTTATAATGTTAAATTAAGCCGGATGAAGACTCTGACAAGTATAAGAGTATAAACTGCTCCTTAACACACTCCGAAGAGTATATGAGTATAAACTGCTTCTCAATCCTCCAACCGGTATATGTGGTTAAACTGCTCCGTCATACTCTAATAAATATATGAGTCTAAAATGTTTCCTATCTTTGACGGGAAGTTCCTAAAGAATTTTTATGTATAATATTCTTAAGGATAACCCGGTCATGCAACTGAGTACAATGTTAGACCCAGTTTCGTGAAGGAAGCTGGGGGTGGATGATTCATGTAATGGGATGTTCCCGAAAGAATTCTATATAGTGTATTCTTAGGGATAACCCGACAACTACAAGAAGGTGATGAATAAGAAACTCCCACTCAAACTCCCGCTACGTTTGTGCACTCAACACTCCCATTGTTAGAGTCCGGACATAGTACTCAGAATTTTAATCTCCTGATTATTGACAATTATCAAACCCCTTCGTGTTAAGTTCTTATCACTTAACACCAAGAAACCCCACTGAGTAAGCGGTACAAGTCAACACTCCCACTGTGATTTATACTCCCACTCCCACTGCCTACCTGGTCAAACCTTCTTACAGTTAGAACCACAATCAAAATCCCCTCTCGATTCCTTCCATGAATGAAGGTCCACAAATTGAACGATCAAATATTTAAACAGTTAGGATCATCTTAAACTCCTATTTGGTCAAACATTTCTACAGTTAGAGTCACAACTAAAATCTCCTCTCGATTCCTTTCATGAACGAGAGGTCCACTTTCAAATTGATTGATCAAACCTTCTTACAGTTAGGATAGTCTCAAACCCTCATTTGGTCAAACCTTCCTATAGTTGGGGCCACAACCAAAATCTTCTCTCGATTCCTTCCATGAACGAGAGGTCCACTTTCAAATCGAGTGATCAAACCTTTCTACAGTTAGGGTCACCTCAAAATCCCACTAGTTAGGGCCAAAACCATAATTCACTCTCGATAAATGAGAAACCCACATTTAGTTTGGTAATCAAACCTTCCGACAGTTAAGATTATCTGAATCTTTTCGATTCTCTAAGTGGAGATCTCACTCTTAGTTTTACCTTTCCTAATTCTTGAAGTGGAGATCCCACTTTGAGTTTTCTTTAGCAACCGGGGATAGAATATAAAATTCTTCCTCTTGAGCTTGGGGAGATAGAATTTAAAATTTTTCCTCTTCTACATCGGGTACGTCTTTGCCCCAAGAGAAGACACAATATTCCAACACCATCTTTCAACTCCATAATCCATATCCTACACATACGGGGAATTTTATCCTGAAGCCTAAGTGAGGATAAGTCAACGTCTAACATGCGTTGCCGGTTTAGTCTTTCACCGATTGAAGAAGACACCAGAATCTAGATCTGGGAAATTTTATCCTGAAGCCTAAGTAGGGATAAATCAGTGCCTAACATGCGTTGTTGGTTAGTCCTTGACTGTAAAAAGGATAAAAACCCATATATTCAACATTATGGCAGACCGTTATTAATAACGCCAAAATCTATGCCTTACACGTGCGGGGAACTTTTTCTCGACTCCTAAATAGAGATATGCCTACGCCTAATACGCGTTGTCATTTTAGTCTTTCGCCGAGTGAAAAAGACACCAGAATCCGAGTCTGGGGACTTTTATCCCGAATCCTAAGAAGGGATAAGTCAGCGCCTAACACGCGTTGCCGGGTAGTCTATTCCTGTGAGAAAGATGAAGTCTACGTATTCAACATCATAGTACTAAAAGAGTTAACTCTTTTAGCACAACATCATATGCGGAACAGATTTAAGCAATCCGCATGCAAGCCCGATTCAAACGGTAATCAGTAAAGGCACGTCAAATCCATTGATGGTTGAGGATTTGCCAAAAATCCTGAGTCTACATCTAATACATGGGGTCGGGTAGTCTATTCCTGTGAGAAAGACGAAGTCTACGTATTCAATATGTAGCACTAAAAGAGTTAACTCTTTTAGCACAATGTTACATGTGAAACGAACTTAAACAATTCGCATACTAGCCCGACTCAAACGGTAGTCGGTAAAGGCTCATCAAACCCGTTGATGGCTGAGGGTTTGCCAAAAATCCTATAAATATAAGAGTCATTGATGCACCATCCCCATTAGTTGGTCTCGTGACTTGAGCATCCAACAACTTCAGAATAAGAGCCATACATGCAGATGAATCAGCTTTAACAATTGGTTCTGCAGCCCCAACATTTAGGACCGTCACGCTCCAATGCCTTAAGAGCTTAAACTGTGTAAACTTCAGCAAGCGTACGAATATAAACCGTGTTAACGCCAGTCAGCGCGTTACAACAAAGGTTAATACCGGTCAACGCAAAGATCGATGCCGGTCAACGCGTCTATGGTTTCACCAAAATAAGGCTAAGGAAAGAAACCCAACCCGAACCAAGCCAAGTCAGGCTGAACCAAGTCCTGAACCAACCCAAGAACTCCTGCGCTGACTTGCACACATGCGAGTCACCAAATGGTGACTCGCACCCATGCAAGTCACCAAATGGTGACTCACACACATGCGAGCCGCCATTTACTGGCTCGCACTTGTGATAAGTTGTTTGGCTAATTTACGAGTATTCTGACCTATTTTTTAGTATTTTCAACGTATACGGGACCAGTATTCCTACTCCAATGGGTATATGAGTCTAAATTATTTCCCTCCTTTATCGAAAAGTTTCTGGAGAATATCATTCAAAATATTCTTAAGGATAACCTGGCAAAACTTCCATGAGTATACGAGTATAAACTAGTCCTCCTAACTCCAACGCCTTAAGAGTTTAAACTGTATAGACTCCAGTTAACGTACGAGTATAAACTGTGTTAACGCAAATTAACGCACCGATGGCTTCGCCAAAACAAAACTACAGATATGAATTCCAACGACGATGATTAGTTCAAAGTTAACTCGATGACACGAGCTAAGTTCAGAAACTTACACACCAGTCTCAATTCAAGACCTTAACAGCGGTCAGACAATAAACACAGTACCGAAAGAACTTCATCTATTTGACAAAATACTGAGTAGATTGAAGACTGAAGAAGCTAAGAGCGGAAACCAACTATAGGTCTTATCATACCGATTGAAGGTTGGGCCTATCTGTCCAAAGTACTCCAGGCTCTTCTATAAAAGAAACGAGACTGAAACACTTTGGAGGGGGTATCTGTAGGCGTCAAAAATTACCTATGGGTTCCCACACGTAGCTCAAGACAAATAGAACATGATGAACGACATCATCCGAGTCAAAGAAGTTTATCTGATGATGATAAAACGCATGAAGCAAATCGGTAAAAGCGCACAAGTCAATAAATTGACAAAACACGCGTAAAGGGGAAAGCAAGCGAACCGAAGGAAATGCAAACAGCCAAAAGAGTCAAAAAGATATAACAACTGGCCAGGAGACTCGCACCCATGCGAGTCAGCAAATGGTGACTCACACAGCTCCGAGTCACCAAATGGTGACTCACACAGCTCCGAGTCACCAAATGATGACTCGCACAGTTCCGAGTCACCGAATGGTGACTCGCACAACTCCGAGTCACCAAATGGTGACTCGCATACCTCCGAGTCACCGTGACTATATGGGCCTCCCAAACCTCCTAAACACGGATTTTGATGTTTTTAAGAATTCTTTCGTTCCAGGACCTCCCCAACTGATTTGAAGTTATCCTTATGTGCGGTTGAGCGGTTATTTACTACAGATGACATCAAAACACTTAATCTTATTAGAAAATACAGCAACAAAAGCCTATAAATAGAAGCCCAAGGTCTTCATTAGAAAGAATCTGAAATTTGAGGGGGAGGTACTGTCCAATTGAACAGTAGACCACGAATTTCAGAGGAGAATTGGCAGATCTTGACGAACTTTTTCATAAAGAGAAAGCCTTCGAAAGATTTGAGATTCTCTCCCCCTCTTTCCTCTGGATCAAACCTGGTTTTGATCTCGAGAAGAACCACAATCTCGCTTGGTCGTGATTGTCGTTGTTACGATTGTTTCCTTCGTGAAGCAAGAGCATAATTACACTTGTCAACCGAATCTGATCTGTGGTGGTCCATGGACTAACGCGTCCCCAGCACAAGTAAAGATCCCACACAAAGCAACATAAACTACTGCTGCGTTTTATTTTATAAAGTTGTAATCTTTACTTTTCTCATTATAAGGAGATCTTATAAAAAGATCAACTCGAACTTGTAATCGATAAATGGTGTAACAAGTTTGACAACAATGAAAACAAAAACTTTTGATGAAAACAAAGTCCTCGGATAGAATTCCGATTACTCGAGCCCGAAGTCTTACTCTGGGTGACAAAACCGTAGTGAACTCTCTCTTGGTCTTCAGTCAGAAGCCACAACAACTCTCGTGACATGGCATTGCAAGTGAGAATTTCTGGGTCCTTGACGGAATCGCCGAACATATAGTTGGGCTTCTTGAGAGGCAGAGTAGTGTCTGGGTACTTGGTAAGCGGTGAGTTAGTAATTAGTCACCGCAATGTATAACGACTCCTCCTCCAACCAGCTTAGGGATCTCCTCCGGCCCACTCATATCGTATTGAGGAGCTACAGGGATGAGGGGTGTTTCCTCAGAGGAAGCGTAAGCCATGTCACACTGTCCACTCACCACACAAGGAGAAAACCTCGTTGGTGGGAATTAAACTACGACGAACAAAAGGATATTTGTCAAATGCAATTAAAAAGATAATTTCTAAGGCAAAACAAGGAGTTGAACTCATCTCGCGAATCCTTAGGATAGTCATTGCCTTGTGATTTACGAGACCGTTACAATTGTTTCATACATGAGAGAAAGCACACACCGTCCCGTAAATAACGGGATAATATACCCTACCTTACATATTGCGATATAGCGTAAAGTCATCTCTTTTGCCTTAAGATGTGTTATGACCAAAAAAACACATCTATTAAGCATTGATCCCTACAAAGGAGGATACTAGCTCCTCCCGAATGCCTCACAAAGGAGAACAAACGAGGATACTATTCAAAATATTAACTTTTGAATTGACAAAAGTGGTAAAAAAACTCACCTACATATGATGAAGCCACGTGATCCTCTCTCTCAGGTGTGTGGGAAGCCGATCGACCCCTCGGAACACGAGATCTCTTGGGAGACATGATAAAAATATGATTTTTGATCAAAATCCTACAAGAAAGTTAGGGTTTTATGAGAAAATCTCAAACAAGAGGTTAAATTAGCTTATAATAGAAGCCATGAGCTCGGTTTTACCAAGGATCAAAGAGGATTAGGTCTCGGTGAAGAAGGAACCAAAGAAAAAGCTTGAAACCGATAAGAACACCCAAAACCCTAGTTTCCTCGAGCCACAAATCAAACAAATTTGAAGAGGTTAAGGAGGAGAGAAGGTCGAGGAACTCTTTTATAGGGTTAAGGCAAGAATTTTGAATTTGAAGAGGTAGGCGAAGATGGTAAAAAGTCCAAAACTTCGGACTTAAAAAAAGAACCGAGCCGACTCCATACCAACTTCGTGTGAGACGGTCTACACTGTCTTGCATAGTGGGACAGCATAAGCTATCTCACTCACACGAGATAGTGAACAGTATCTCGCACGAAGGCTTCATTTGGCATGCGTTCGATGTGTATTTTCACTACACCCTCGATTTATTTTGGATACATATTTACACTCTAATGAGTATATGAGTATAAATTGCTTCTCCATAAACCTCCGATAGGTATATGAGATTAAACTGCTCCCAAAAATCTATGAGTATACGAGTATAAACTACTTCTCCATGCTCCAACACCTTAAGATCTTAAACTGTATGGACTCTAGCTATGTACGAGTATAAACTTTGTTTACACCATAGCAGAAGCCAACGTCCTGCTATACACCAGTAGTTACGCCAAGATTTGGTTAAGATGGCTCTATTCCAAAAGTTACCCATGGGAGTTCAGTTGTATTTAGCTACGAGCTCTTAACAAAGATGATCAGTTCAACATCAACTCAACGACACGAGCTAATTCAAATATCAACACATCAACTTCAATTCCAGATTTTGACAATGGTCAGTGACATCGCAGTGCCAAAAGTATTTCAGACTACTCGAAAAAATACTGAGTAAGTTGAAAGCTGAAGAAGTTACAAAACTGAAGCTAATTACAGGTCCTTCTACACAGTCATCTTGATAAAATACTTAAGAGATGGAAAGCAGGGCCTATCTTATCCAAAGTATTTCAGACTAATCGATAAAATACTAATGAGGCTAAAAACTTTAGAGAGAGTATCTGTAGGTGTCAAAAATTACCTATAGGCTCAAGATGAAGAGAAGACGAAGAACGTCATCATCTAAGTTAGGAGAGATCATCTGAGGCCAAAAAGAAGCAAAGGAGAACACAAACCAACGCAGAAAATGACCCAGAGCTGTCTCACGGTTGGTGAGACAGTCTCCACTATCTCGTGTATTCGAGACAGTGTAGACTATCTCGGATACATGAGACAGTAAAGAATGTCTCGCCAACTGCGAGACAGATGCCCAGGGATTCTGACGGTTTTGTGACTTTTTGTATGGTCCACACGGCTCTTTAACTGCTTGGGAATATCCAAAAATGTGGAGAGGCCATTACAAACTAAAAATCCACCCACAATCCCCAAAAATCATGAAATTTAACAAAATGGGTCTATTACAAACTAACTAGAACCACCTCCTTTGGCCGAGACAGTAAACACTATTTCGCCCAAAGGAGTTGTTGGTTACAAGTGTTTCAACTTCTTATCCTTGATAACATTTTTCAGATGCTTTAAATACCCCCTTATACACTTGTGCTCGGAGAGGAGAATAACCAAGTGTTGACAGATCATAATCTAGGCGGAGAGACACAAGTTTTGGCGAACTTTGATCATAAAGAAAGAGTTCTTCATTATTTTCAAGCATCCACAAGAGCCTTCAGTGTTTCCTCAAGTTCAAACTTAGATTTGTTATTGAGAAGAGTGTTTATCTTACCTCGCTAAGATATTCACTTTTGTTCTTGTTTCCATATTGAAACATCAACATCAATCTTCTTCAGATCCAACTTGGATAGTGAATCGTGGTCCACGGATTAACGCATCCTCGGCACAAACAAAGACCCTACGTAAGCAAAGGCTAATAAATAGTTTATAAAGAGAAGTTTTATAAGTGTAAGGCTCACTCTTTTGTATTCATCAAATAAATTGTAATGGATTCTGTAATGAAACTTGTTCACGACGCAAACAGTTGTCATCTACAATTCATCCCCCCAGGCCAGAAGGGGCGGCCCTAGCAACCGTGGCAGTTGAAGTCGGGGCCTCTATTGAGGAGGCAAGCATCTTAAGACCTGGGCTAGAACCATCCCACAGGCTAGGCAAGGAGCCTTCTGGGACTTTGGGAGGTGCCAGAGAGCA
>NC_033797.1:122465837-122478536 GCF_001876935.1 Asparagus officinalis | reverse complement strand
GAAGAGTGAGCAATGCCCCTCCTCCAATCTCTAGCCGGCAAGGCCGGCGAGGGGAAAGAGGACAGCCACTGGCCTTTTCTCCATTGGATCTCAAAGCTTGATCCCCAAGTCTAGGAAAAGTTCAAGGTCCTGGTGGTGGGAGATCTGTCACGTCCCTGTTCTCCCAAGATGGAATTGCCAGAGGGCAGCTAGTTTGTCGCAGAGCAGCCTCTCAACAAAGTGAGCTCGGTCTTAGGGTCAAAAACTTCCCAAGTCCGAGTTGTCCAATAGTTTTCCCTCATGAAGGATGAGGGGTTTTTGTAGGAGATGCCTAGCATCAGATTTCACTTGGCCTTAAATATTTACTTTGTCTGGGGGGGCTGCTAGAGTCGGAGCTGTTTAACCGACTCTCCTATATGCACAACTCCCCTCTTGAGTTGGCTAAGTTAGCTAGGGAGAAATCAGCCAGGGAGGAGGCTAAGAAGAGGGTCGCCGCCTTGGAGGCCGAGCAGAGCAGCATCAAGGCCCACTGACGGCGAAAGGTGGATGCAAGGGAAAAACTCCTTAAGGGGCTCCAATCCCATGGCGCCAAGCAAGCAACTTCAATTGAGAAGCTCCAAGGTGAGGTAGCCCAGCTGAAGGGTGAGATCAGCTACCTCCAGTAGGGAATCTCCGAGCAGGATGGCCACTTGATTGCTCTGGAGGGGGAGCTCAAGTCTGAGAGGCGCATCAAGGCAACAGCTGAGTAGGATGCTCGAATGAGTCATTTCTCAGTCGAGCAATTGAGACGAGACCTCGAGGAGGAGCGATCGACTCATCAAGTGTTTGTAATAATACTTAAGGACCTAGAGGATCAACTCGCTCGCTTGGACTAGGAGCAATACCGGGAAAAAGTGATCGATGACTAGCGCCAGGGCCCCTTGGGTAAAACTAAGGTGTCCTTCACTTGCAAGGCTAGAGTCAACTACCTGGCCTCGCTGCACCCCTCTGTCTCTCATCCCGCACCTGACTGCATGTATCTACCCTAAGTCTCTTGCTGCCTTGACCTTCTAAAGGAGATCGAGGTGAGTGGAGGGGGTTGGAATTAGCGTTGGACAACGATGATGATGAGTCGAAGGACGTATCTGGAGAAGACTCTCCCGCTTCCTCTTCTGCTACTCCTGTCCCCGAAGCCCCTGCACAACCTCCCTAGCCCTACTCCCGATCTGGTCGAGAGATATGAGGGCTTATATCTTTTTCTTTTCTTTTTGTAAATATCAACATGCCTTTTATAAATATTGACATGGATATTGTAATAAAATTTGTAATAAAGTTTGAGGTTTAGAATAAAAGTTTGGATTTTGCTCTCATTCTAGAGTCTACCTTCATTTGTTCATTGTTTCTGTTTTGTTAGCTTATAGCTATTGTTCTGATTTGAGAGAACAAGTGCTGATTGTTGTGAGTCGGTCGTGTTGTGCCGACCTGAGTGTTGAGCGATCAAGACGACTGACTCATTTTACAAATTTGTTGGCATGATGATCGGGTGTTTTTGCTGACAAGGACTATCAAGTTAAAGTGCCTAGTTTTTTTGCCAAAGACTAAACAATTGAATGATTGAACTCCAAGCCTTGGGTTTACTCATGATGACACCAATGTCTTAGGGAATGATTAAACTTCATGCCTTGGGTTTACTCATGATGACACCAAAGAAGATCGAACGATTGAACTTCATGCCTTGGGTTTACTTATGATGACACCAAGGTCTTAGGGAACGTGCCTTGGACTTAATGTGGGTGCCAAGGTTTTTTGGAAAATTGACAATCCTGAGGTTGGTTGCCCATGACTTACACAAACGCCTGGGTCTATTAGCAAATTGACAACCCTAAGGTTAGGTGCCCAGGACTTACGTAGATGTTTGGGTCTTTTGGCGAATTAACAACCCTAAGGTTAGGTGACCATGACTTACATAGATGCTTGGGTCTTTTCGGCAAACTGACAACCCTGAGGTTGGGTGCCCAGGACTTATGTAGATGCCTGGGTCTTTTTCACAAATTAACAACCCTGAGATTAGGTGCCCAGGACTTACGTAGATGCCTGTATCTTTTCTGCAAATTGATAACCCTGAGGTTGGGTGCCCATAACTTACATAGAAGCCTAGGTTTTTTTTAGCAAATTTACAAGCCTGAGGTTAAGTTCCCAGGACTTACATACACGCCTAGGTCTTTTCGGCAAATTAACAACCCTAAGGTTAGGTGCCTAGGACTTACGTACATGCCTAGGTCTTTTTCATAAATTAACAACCCTGAGATTGGGTGCCCATGACTTACGTAGGCACCTAGATCTTTTCGGCAAATTGACAACCCTAAGGTTGGGTGCCCAGGGCTTACGTAGATGCCTGAGTTTTTTAGCAAATTGACAAGCCTGAGGTTGGATACCCAGGACTTACGTAGATGCATGGGTCTTTTTAGCGAAATGACAACCTAGATTGGGTTCCCAGGATGAAACTGGGTCATTCGGCCCTGCCATAATGATCGAGTGGCAACTGTGAAGTCGACCATATGGTAAATGTGCCTTGGGTTTACCCTAAGAAAGCACCAATGGCTTATAGTTCTTGCATAGATTTGGCACTACAGGAGTGCGAAACAAGAGTCAGTTTCAAATAAAATTTTCATTAATGATAAGTGAAATAGTGTACAAAATTATTGAAAGTATCTCCTCAAGTGCTCAACATTTCAAGGATGTTGTTGGACTCTCCCGTATAGGGCCCTTAGTCGATAGGTGCCTGCTAGCAGCTCTTCTAGGACTGTGTACGAGCCTTCCCAGTTAGGAGCTAGCTTGCCTCTCTAGGTGTCGTTGTTGAAAGGAGCTTTACGGAGGATGAGGTCGCCATTGTTGAATCTCCTTAATCGGATCTTGTTGTTGTAGTAGTGGGCGATTGATTGTTGATTGGTGACCTGGGTCCTGAGCGCTTTCTCTCAGGTCTCGCCTAGGAGATCGAGCCTAACCCAAAGCCCTTTCAAATTCAAGTTCTCATCGAAGTGTTGTAGTTGGATGGTTAGTTGGTAAATACCTCCAAAATGATTGTTAATACTGTAGAAGAACACGATTGTGTTGGTTCTTCTTAGCCAAACCGAACTCTGTTGAGTTTGATAATCTTTATCTTGACATGAATGAGATCATACATCCCTATTTTCATTCTAATGATCAGGTTAATTACCATCTCATCTCATACATTAAAGTAATCCAGTCAGTTGCTTGGTAGCAGCATGAGGAGTCTGAGAGGGACTATTTGTTGTGCTCTAGAAGGAGGATGAGTCTCTGATCACTTGTCTCCAGATGGTGGAGGGACAGCTGAAGCGGCTTCCTATGGCTATGGAAGCCAGCTGAGAAGTTTGCTAATGGAGGTAGCAAGATGCTGTTGGAAGATTTGAGAAATCTTTTGAGTTGTTTCTTCAAGCTGGGCTTGAGTAACGTAGCTCTAGTGTGGTTCTACAGGGTGAGACTGATCACCCTATCTTCAAAACTATGCATGTTTTCTCAAAAAAGAAAGAGGCCCCCCATGAGGGACTGCTTCCTACCCCGAATATCCGGTTCTGAGTTGAGTGACTGAAGACTGCACAAAGTACAAACTCATGAGAGGATGAGGACTGGTTCCCTTGTGGTTTCTCTAACGATCAAGTCAGCTGGTGAACTTGAGTGGAGAAAATAA
This sequence comes from Asparagus officinalis, assembly GCF_001876935.1. Lineage (NCBI taxonomy): Eukaryota > Viridiplantae > Streptophyta > Magnoliopsida > Asparagales > Asparagaceae > Asparagus > Asparagus officinalis. Next base: position 122,474,869 of record NC_033797.1, on the reverse strand, counting down.
AGAACTGAGAGAGTTCTTGTGTGCGGTATAATTTGCAAATATTACTTAAAAGATCTCATTTGGAAGAAAATTCTATGTTAGAATAGTACCTTTAATTATACTGATGGTATAAGGGTAGAATTGTCGCTTCGGCCGAGCACCGGATGGCGGTGAAGAAGTATGGGCTGACGGCTATGTCAGCACCTACTTCATAGGTGTTGACTAGTGACTGGGAGAGAGATCACTTCTACATTAAATGAGAAGCGATTGAAGTCATGGTGGTGCTGATGTTGTCCAATGAGTCATGAAGACTATCGGGGCTAGGGGCATGATAGTGTCTGTCAACCATTAAATACGATGGTGACACGTTAGTCAGCGGGAGAGGCTCGAGGCTATACTTTAGCTTAGTCGAGAAGTAATGTCGCTCGAGTCGACTCCATAATAGTGTTGAACAGCTAGTCGAGTGGGCTCGTAGCGAGTCGTCTTTGACAAGAGGGCCAACAAGTTTTGTCATTCAAGTCGACATGAGGGAATGCCCACTCGGTGAATTAGCTTAGTTGGAATCCTTGTTAGTCTTTGGCTGCTAATTTGATTGGGACATTACATGCAGAAGTACACATGTCTGTTGCTAGCAAAGGGTCACACTTTGGCGATTGAAAACACTATAACACCAAGGCACGCCTGTACTCGGTTGGCTTCGACTCAAAATACTTTAGCATTATTTTCATGAGCAGACCAAGGTATAGCATCAACTCAGTTGACTCTAATACTAAGACCTTGACATCTTCCTAAGCCCAAGGAAGGTACCCCAAGACCTTGGTGCCATCGCGAATAAACCCAATGCATGAGGTCAAGTAGCACTATTCCCCATACACGGAGCAGAGTCGTTTTGATCCGAAGGACTAACTAGTACTCAAAGGTACATAGTTCAAATTAATAAAAATAAAAATATTTATTTGAAAATGTCTACAGTGGAGAAAGTACCGAACAACAAACACCAAGACCTTGGTGCCTACTCAGCATAAAACCAAGGCATATCAACTTGGTCTACGTCAACTAAAAGATATTAGCATCTTCCTAAGCCTAAGGCACGTATCCTAAAACCTTGGTGTCATTGCAAATAAATCCAAGGCACTAATCCGAGTTGTCTCAATTCAAAAAAAAGCGATGGATGCTCAAAGGGACGAGGTTTAAATTAAAAAAGACAAATATTTGGGCTTAAAATGTTTGCAGTAAGACCTTAGCACGATCATAAGACCAAGGCATGAAGTTTAAAGCCTTGTCATCATATTCAATAACAAGGTATGAGATCGAGTTGCCACATTCAATGTAACAGCAGCCTGTCGCTTCTATCATAAAAGCACCTCAAGAGCCGGCCAGCTATAGTCCTATTTTACTCGGACTCGGTTACCTTGGGTCCAAGCGAAAGGTGCAATGTTATGACATCAATTGACTTAAGAGTTAATTTTTCTCTTGGAGTCAACACGTGTCCCATGTTAACATTAATCAATCACGTCAGCTCACCCTCGCTAGGGGTGACTCGGGTAGCTTGGACACTTGACTCCTCTAAGCCAGGCTGAGTCGAGACCAACTCCTACTCGACTTCATTAACCGAGTAGACCATCCTCATTCACTTAGAACTTGGAAAGGTGGTACTTGCCGACCTACCTATCATACTAAGCCATAAGCCTCCACCATCAGCCCACTATTAAATTTACCATGATTCTCATCAAAGGAGACAGTGTGAAGGATCCCAGAGTATGAAGATCAGTCCTTGACCTGAACCTCGACGGGCAAACCCACCATGCAAATGGCAACGTAGAGAAGATACTCATCGTCTCTCAGATTCTTGGAAACCATGATCTCTCGCCTCTCTCTCTCTCTCTCTCATTTGACTTGGGATTTTTTCCCCTGATGGAATGATTTGGGAGTTTTTGTTTTCGTGTTCTTGTTTTGTTCTGTGTTTTCGAATGTTTTTTAATGTTCTAGATCCTTCAATGGATGTATAAAAATTTAGAAATTTACTTAGGACCTGTTTGGATTTGTAGGAGGTGAAGGGAAGTTAAGGGAAACTGAGAGAAGGGAAGAGAGTTCTCTTCTCCTTGGTTACACCCCAATTTGGGGGTAACAAATTTTATACTATTAGGGGGTGAACCAAGGGGAACTAGGGTGAATTAACTTCACCTCCTAAGTATTCCCAAACAAGGTGAATGAAGGTGAATGGTTCCCCTAACTTCCCTTCACCCTCATTCCCCACAATCCAAACAAGCCCTTAGGAAAATATAAAGCCTTAATCACTTCAATTCTTTATAGTTTTACTCATTTAGTACTTACTAGGTGGAATGCACGTGCACTGCACGTGATCAAATATCATAATTATTTTTTAGGTTTATTTATTTACTATAATATGGTTGCAAAAAACTTTATAAATATCATAATATATTAATTTTTTTTGGATATTTCCTTGTGTGGTTTTAACATTTTTGTCTTCCAAAAAAATAGTGATATTTAAAACCTTAAAATATTAATGATTTAAGATTAATTACTAATTTAAACGTATAATTTTAAAATATTAATGATGTAAGGGACCAATACGTAAAAAACCTATAATTATTAATAAAATAAATAAATTCTTGAATTCATCAAAGAAAAATGGTAGGCTTTATCTAGTTAGTAAGGATTTTGTTCGGTTATGAAAAAATCACTTCCACCTATTGTTTATCAGGAGACCGAGTATTATTATAGATATTCAAGAACCTTTTTCTAGAATTCTCTAAGTTATAATGTGCAAATTCAATCAAGAAAGAAAATATAAATTATATGATCAATTTTAAAATCTGTTGTTGTACTCTTTTTACATCTTCCCAACTACTAATTAATCTATCAAAATGATTACTCTCTAGTTTTAGAAAATTATAAATATAGTCTGAGAATAATTTATACATATTATGCACTCATATTGATTGTATTTTAACAAAATAATTCATATCTATCTAATGTCAAACAACATCAAATTTTTTTAATAATTTAATATTAATCCCTAAATTATGAGCAATTTAAAACATTTCAGGGAATAACATAAAATCATTGTATATTTAAAATCAAGGAACTAATATCTAAATAACCTTTACATATTTGCTCTTATAGGTATCCTATGAAATATTTGTCGATATATTGCTATATCGGCCAATATATCAGGTTAAAGACTTTATCTTAATAATATTTCCTATCGTTTTCTTTTGTTAGGTGATTTTTTTGATATATCGACCGTTATCGAAAATATGGCCAATATATCTATTTGAATATATTGAGAAAATCATGTCATTTTTAATTTGATTGTGGACTCAAGTTTGGATCGTGTTTGGGAAATAAAATTGGGACCTACAAAACCTACAAAGGCCACAATTCTTCTCCAAATCTCTCCACTCTCGGCTGTCCCAAATCTTAAGCATATGTATTGATGCAAATTATTATATTTAAATTTCATTAATATGTTAGATTACATATTACAATGTCATGTTATGTATGAATATTATCTCATATGACATCCAATATTACATAGACATCCCTGAATTTTACAATCTGATATCATGGATTTTATTTGTTTAATATTTATCTGATGTCCAACCCTTTGTAGTAGTCCTTCAGAAGCCTCTTCTAAAGTTTTTTAAGCGAAGTATATAATTTTAGGAAATAATTCAAAATCTTGAGACTCATTCAAAATATGATGCTTTAATTTTTCAGCATCTCCTCTACTATATAAATATAAGCTAACCATTTGGTCTCATATTGTATGATGAATATTATTTATCAATGGGTTCATATATTATTTTTTATGGATAACAAAGGTTTTAAATCTTTTATAGGCTTAATTGAACTTAAATCTTTTATAGTTTACAATAATTATATTTATATACATCCACTTGTATCTTGTTGCACATTTTTTTAAATTTTAGGTAACATATCTAGCTTGTTGCACTTAAATATCCTAATGTTTTTCAAAATATAATGTTTTTACATTCTGTCCTCTTACATAAACATAAGAATGCTCTTTGTAATTTTCCTATATGAGTTTCATGGTATAATTTTAGGACAATTCTATATTTTCTACTCTTTCCATAAATACTTTATTAACATGCAATTATCTATTAATATATTATTTTACATTACTAATAATTGATATGATGTAGAGTTTTACAATAGCGTTGGAAGTTTTAGGGACCAAATTATACAAACTTAAAGTGACGTATAATGTAATTAATTAACAATGATAATTAATTTAGTTTAGTTAGTATTAGAATGTAATATCAACAAAGAATAGTGGTAGTATAGTCCTTGAAAAGTTTTTCCACAACTCCACTTGTATCTTGTTGCACATTTTTAAAATTTTAGGTAACATATCTAGCTTGCTGCACTTAAATATCCTAATGTTTTTCAAAATATAATGTTTTTACATTTTGTCCTCTTACATAAACATAAGAATGTTCTTTGTAATTTTCCTATATGAGTTTCATGGTATAATTTTAGAACAATTCTATATTTTCTACTCTTTCCATAAATACTTTATTAACATGCAATTATCTATTAATATATTATTTTACATTACTAATAATTGATATGATGTAGAGTTTTACAATAGCGTTGGAAGTTTTAGGGACCAAATTATACAAACTTAAAGTGACGTATACTGTAATTAATTAACAATGATAATTAATTTAGTTTAGTTAGTATTAGAATGTAATATCAACAAAAAATAGGGGTAGTATAGTCCTTGAAAAGTTTTTCCACAACTCCCTCTTTTAAAGGGAGTATGATAATAGTTTAATTTAATATATAATTTATGAATAACATTCATAATCTATTCTAATACAACATATCAGCATTTTCAAGTAGTTCATCATATAACCATTTTCTCTTTTATTGTGCTTATTTGTAAGGATAACATATGACTAACATTCACATATGTTTTTGCTCTAGAATTTTCTATGTGTAAAATAAAATAACATTATAGTTACAGTTTGATCTGTTAAAACTTAACAAATTATGAACATTACAGTTTAATCATTCATGAATTAGAACTATATTATAATAATATTATATTATAAAACATTACAATTAAATTAGAGAGGTTTAATCAGGGGTATAAATAAATAAACCCGAAACTCAAACCCAACATGCATGCAAACCCTATCCCTAGTCATAACAATAAGAAAGTCTTATTAAAATTGATAAATTAAAAATATTACAGTTAAATCATAGCCAGATTAGAAATATAATATAAGAACATTAGATCATCTCTAAATTACAATTTACTATGAGAAATTTATAGTAACTGTAAAGTAGCCACATAGCAATTAAGATTTTCTTAAAATATTAATTAAAAAATAAGAGATACTAAAATATGATTTCCATAAAAAATATAAAAAATACCTAAGAATGATCAGGATGGAAGATCAAATATTTAGTTATGAAGATTGCAAATTTTAGATTTTACTAAACCGATATTCAATCAAAAATAACAAAAATATTATAATTAAAGTGCAAGAATTATAATCAAAAAATTAATGTGAATAATACATAAATTAAAACTAAAATTAAAATTGATAAATAAAAAATTGAGGTATAAATAACAAAAAAGACTCAAGATCGTAATTGAGTTATAAATAACTAAAATTAGAATTGAATTTCTGATTAAATTAAAATTGCCACAATTGAGGTATAAATAACAAAAAAAATTTTGATAAATGAGACGAAAGATTGAATATTACCTTCTCAAGATTGTAATTTTTGAACTATACATAATCTGATATCAAATAAAAAAACAAAACAAATATTATAATTAAAGTTCTAGAACTATGATCAAAATAAAATTAATATAAATAATAATAAATAGAAAAAAAATCAAATTTGATGCATACAATCACTCAAAACAAAGAGAAGAGCACAACAAATCCAAGTTGAAAGCACCTTCAATCCTGAAATAAATCAAGAATAAAAATTTGTTCAGAGAACAAATGATCGACATTGAGAATTTTTTATTAAAGAGAAAATAAATAATGTGAGAATCTTAAAAGATAATAAATATGGTTAGTTTTTATTTGGTTACAGATTCTTTAATTTTAGGTTTTTTAAAATTCAAAATGCCAGAATTGAAACTCAAAATCTATTAATGTATTTAACTAATATCTTAATTGGTTCATTTTTTATTGATAATTATTATTTAGGGCGATTTGACATCCAAATTGAAGGGAGAATTTAAAATTAAAAAAATAGTAAATTTTGTGAAGGAAATGCTAATAGATGTTAAATTATCTTTATTTAAAAGTATATAAATAAGGAATTCCATGTGTCATTATTTGGTATTTTTAGATATCGGCGAGCGGTTTGATGATGACGATATGCGTCATTTTTATTTGTGAAAGAGAAATCCTACATATCATAATGTACTGAAGTTTTGGTCTTCGAGTTCTGCTGTAATTTATACATTTGGTTAAGGATAATGGTGGATAATGGCTACTAATTTGCGAAGTTAACTGGTGGAGGCAATTTTTATCCTTCATCGAGCACAAGAGCCGATTAGTCCGATGTCTTATACCAAAGCCAAGTTTGGATTAAGATCTTGTTTTATGCTAAACTAATTTAACTCACTATAGTCCTAGGAAAAAATTAATCTAGGAGACTATAGTGACTTATAGTTTTAATAATTTGTTTGGATCAATTTGTTATTAACACTTATATTATCTAAGTCATATTTAAAAACTTGTCATTATAAAAGGGTATAGGATTACGACATAACAATAACATCAAAGATGCCCCTCTTCCTACTGAGAGAATATTATAGCCTCTAAATGGTATAAAAAGCAAAGTAATCTCAAACTCTGATTTCTAACTTTCTGATGGAAAAGTACAGGTAAAAACTAAACGAGACATAAGGATACATCCAAGCAGAACAAACCATATAAGAATAAAAACATACAGCAGAAAGTATTACCATAACAGAACACTTAAAGAAGAGATATGTTACAAAAATACCGAATCATCCTTTGAACAGAGGACTAGCCTTGAAGAAATTATGCCCCACCTGTGGTAGCACTAGGTTTGCACAATATTTTGAGGATGAGACGGCTACAGTCTAAAGGACTGTAATCTTCTGTTGAACACCTCAACTATTACTTCACTTCTTTGGAGTCTCCAAAAACCAGCAGCTTACAAAACAAGTTAAAGGATTGTAGAAGGAAATCAAGAAAAGAGATTGATTTTTTTGTCTATTAAATGAATAGAGGAGGCCCTTTATATAGGGATTTGGTGAGCTGAGGGATCAGGCAAGGCTTTGAATAGCTAGTTATTGTGACGTTTGTAACGTCTACATTAATTGTCATTCAAACCATGTAACATTGTAACTGTAGACGATTATAATATATTTTAACCATGCTAATGTTTAGCTTGGATCCAAGAAATAAACATTCATAGGTTAAGAACTTTTAATGGGCCCAAACTTAAGCCCACAACAAGCTATAGTGAAGCTTACCTAACAGAACATGCGAATTTTCTCAACTCGATCTAGCCCAATCGAGTCAAGAGTGGGTCGAGTTTCAATTTAGACTATGGGCCAAGTCAAAAGGCATCATTGAATTAGCCAAGTTCTGAGTTGAACTATGTGTTAAATTCAAACTCATTGGTTAAGTTCGCTAAATTGAATTTTTGCGAACTTCACCCAAAGATATCCATGTGGGCCACATCACCCATGATCTAAAGGAGATAGCCCACGCATGGTCAATGAATTTTGCTCAAAATCTTTCATCAAACTTAGCCCATGAAGTTCTTGGCGAACTTTGCTAGATGAATATTTTGAGGGCTATTTTCAAGGGATAATCATTCTCCCATTATCTCCTAAATTAATGGCTACTTATTCCACTTATGAGTGGGCCATTAACTCTCTCTCTCACTCCCCCCCTGCAATAAGAGAAGGGGAAATTGGTCATTAGGAAAAGAGATACATGCGAACTTGGCTGTTGGTTTTCATTTTGGCATTTCTTTCTCTAGAGAAGATTTTGGCATCTTCAAAGAGAGATTAAAGATCACTACTTAGCGAGAGACTAATCATATTAGTCGGACCGTTAATGGGGTACAAGATCGATGCTTCATCGGCATGTGGAAAAGAATCCCAGAAAATATAAAAATTTTCTTTGTTTCATTGTAACATTTTTATTGTAATCTATGTCAATTGCAATATAAAAGACCTGAAACAGTAACATATGAAATGTTCATGTCAGATTAATCCAGCACATGCAAAAAGAGTATATGCCGAACCCGCACACACACGGACTCGCTTGCTCATGCCAGCATGCTCCCTAGCATACCAATGATAGTGTGCATTTTAACATCTTTGTTATATTATGTAGGACACTTATGCTAATTTGAACCATTTAAAATGCATTCAATTAGTCAATGTGGACTAATACTTATATACTACTAATTAAACATGTTTTATTTTTCATCTACGGAATCCAACCATATAAATGGCATCATTCCATATAAATCCTCTACTACACATTTATATCAACACTTTTCTTCCCAATTATGTTAGACATAATTTATAATTAACATTATAGTGAACTAGTAGATTTTTTCTATTGAGATATGTGAATAGAAATTTATAAATTAAGTATTTTTGTACTTAAATGTTATAAAATATATTATTAGATACATTCTAGAGAGATAGCAAGAGAGAGAAATGGCGAGAGAGAGAGATTTCAGGATGGGATTGAGAGATTTTTTTAAGGGCTGGGGTTGTTTTGTGTTAGTTTGGGTGTGGATCCAAACCTTGATGTAGGCGAACTCGAGCGGGAGACTTGCAGGTGAAGTCGAAGAGCAGGCGAGCTCTGAGCGACCTTCAGGCGAGGTTAGGGCGGATGAGAGCTACAGGCGAGCTCGACGAGGTTAGGTGAGCTCAAAGTTGCAGCAGGCGAGCTTGCGAGCAGGAGAAGTCCAGATGCAGGCGGAGCTCGTGGTCAAAATCAGGCGGGGTCGAGCGGCTCTTTGTAGGCGAGGTC
>NC_033797.1:122306351-122465814 GCF_001876935.1 Asparagus officinalis | reverse complement strand
CTGTCGCCAGCCTGGCATTTGGGTTCCCCTATAAAAGGTAACCCAAAAGCCTAGCCCCCGCTGTTGCTTTACTCTCTATTGCTCTCTCTCGCGTTTTTTCCTTCTGGCGGCGACTCTCTTCTTTCTCACAATCTCTCTCCTTTTCTCATTCAACTCACAAGATTTTGAGGAAGGGAATTAAATAAAAGATAGAATTTAAGAGAGAGGGAATTGGTATTTTAGAAGGAGATTTTATTACTGTAGCTACAGTGATAAAGAACATTTATTGAGAGATCTCAAGTTTGATATCTGCTCTAAGTTTGTAATTTCTTGTTTGATTAATAAGAACTTTACTGTGTGGCTCCCGAGAACGTAGGCTATTGCCGAGCCTCATTAAATCTTAGTGTATTTTCTCTATACTGTGTTTCTGCTGTTTAGGGGTTTCAACGTAAATTCCCAAAAACTGGTATCAGAGCATGAAACAATTTAGAGGAAGTCGGATTCAAGTGGGAGCCATGGCCGCAGATGAAGGAAAAATGAGACTTGAGAAGTTTGATGGAACAGATTTTGGATTCTGGAAAATGCAGATAGAGGATTATCTGTATCAGAAAAATCTGTATCAACCACTATCGGGGAAGAAGCCAGAGTCGATGAAGGAAGATGAGTGGATCTTTCTAGACAGACAAGCCCTCGGAGTTATCAAATTGACGTTGACTCGTAATGTTGTGTCTAATATTACGAAGGAAAATACCACGGTGGGTCTTATGGCAGCACTCTCAAATATGTATGAGAAGCCATCAGTCGTGAACAAAGTCCATTTGATGAGGCGATTATTCAATCTGAGAATGGCGGAAGGCGCGTCAGTAGCACTGTTTGATGAGAGAAAAATTATATTCCTTTGCTTTGTTATTTTACAATGAGATTACACGTCTATATATATATACATCAACCAGCTATAAAGGCAAGAAATAAAAAGGAAGAAAATCAATGGGCAATCAATGGGGAATCAATGGGCAATCCCAAATATATTGCACAATCTGATGCTGATACGTTAACACCCGCTTGGTGCGTTCGTGGAAAACATCATTATGAGCAATTTGAATTGCACTTCGATTGTCACAATGGAGAATGGTAGCAGAGGATTGTGGAACTCCCATATCCTCAAGTAACCAACGGAGCCAAAGTAATTCAGAAGTAGTATCAGCTAGGGCCCGATATTCAGATTCAGTACTTGATCGAGATGTGACAGTTTGCTTTTTACTTCTCCATGAAATGAGCGAGTCACCCAAGAAGAAGCAGTAACCAGTTGTGGAGCGACGATCAGTAGGATCACCAGCCCAATCAGCATCAGAATAGCCAGTTAAAATTAAGGACGAATGAGCAGAAAAATGAAGTCCATGAAGAAGAGTGCCTTTGACATATCTTAGAATACGAAGAACAGCAGTAAAGTGAATAGACCGAGGAGCAGCCATGAACTGACTGACAACATGCACAGCATAGGCGATATCAGGACGAGTCACGGTCAGATAAACAAGACTACCAACAAGCTGTCTATATAAAGTAGGATCAGGAAGAGGTGTGCCATCAAATGGTGTTAGCTTAACATTGGTATCCAATGGTGTTGAGGCAATATTTGAATCAGTGAGACCAGATCTGGAAAGCAAATCAGAAGCATATTTGGCTTGGGACAAATAGTAGCCATCTGAAGAAGAAGAGACTTCAAGCCCGAGAAAATAACTGAGTGGTCCCAAATTTTTCATCTCAAACTGTTGACTGAGGTAGTTTTGTAAGTCAGAGATGGCCACAGAATCATCACCTGTAATGATCATATCATCCACATAAAGTAACAACAGAACAATACCCTTCTCAGTACGACGGATAAATAAGGCCGAATCATGAGGGCTAGAAGCAAAACCAAAACGTGCAATAGTGGAACTGAATTTTGCAAACCATGCTCTCGGAGCTTGCTTAAGACCATATAAAGCTCTCCGAAGAAGACAAACTTTTTGTGGAGGATGAGAATAACCAGGAGGAGGATGCATGTAAACTTCCTCTTCCAAATCGCCGTTGAGAAAAGCATTTTTAACATCCATCTGAAGAAGGGGCCAATGTTTTACTGCAGCAACAGCTAAAAGACTACGAACAGAGGTTAAACGAGCAACAGGAGCAAATGTTTCTTCATAATCAATGCCATATTCCTGAGTATAGCCTTTAGTAACTAAACAAGCTTTATAACGCTCGACAGAACCATTAGAACGAGTTTTAATCTTGTAAACCCACTTGCATCCGATAGGAGTTTTGCCTGAAGGAAGATCCACTAAATCCCAAGTATGTGTTTTCTCTAAGGCATGAAGTTCCTCAGACATTGCTTGCTGCCAGAGAGGACCAGTACTAGCCTCACGGTAAGAACGTGGTTCTTGTAAAGAAACAATAGCAGAAAAACAATGATAATCTTGAAGATGACGAGGAGATTCTCTTATCCGATTAGAGCGACGAAGAGGAGGTTCAGGATCATCAGTGGAGACAGATGCTGTAGATGTGGGTGCAGAGGTGGAAGGAGAATTATCAAGCTCAACTAAAGATTCTGTATCAGAGGAAGGGAATAACTCAATGGAAGGGTCAGTGAAGAATGGTTGAGAGGCGGAAAAAGAACTATGAAATTTAGACAGAGTGGAGAACATGGTATGCTCCCAAAAAGTGACATGACGAGAAATTCGTAACCGACCAGACATAGGATCCCAACACCGATATCCTTTGTGTTCTTGTCCATATCCAAGAAAACAACAAAGACGAGCCCGCGGTTCAAGTTTGGTATGTTCATGGGGGTTAAGAAGAACAAAACAAGCACAACCAAAAGCTCTAAGATTTGAGTAATCAGGTGGTTTACCATATAATTGTTCAAAAGGAGAGAGATTCTGAAGGACCGAAGTAGGAAGACGATTAATGGTGTAAACAGAGGTAAGTGCAGCCTCACCCCAAAAATTTTCAGGACAGGATGCTGAAAGAAGTTGAGCACGAACAGAATCTAAAATATGACGATGTTTACATTCTGCACGACCATTTTGTTGGGAGGTATAAGGACATGATCTCTGAACAATAGTTCCCTGCTGTTTGAGAAACTGAAGAAGAATAGAATCTTGATATTCCATGGCATTATCAGTACGAAAAATTTTGATACAGCAAGAAAATTAAGTTGTAATCATGGTAGCAAAATCAATATAGATTTGAGATAATTCAGATCTATGCTTAAGAAAACATATCCATGTAAATCTAGAATAGTCATCAATGAATAAAACAAAATATTTATAACCATTCACAGTAGGAGGAATAAAACAAAATATTTATAACCATTCACAGTAGGAGTAGGAGCAGGACCCCAAATATCAGAATGAATCAAGCCAAAAGGATATAACCATTCACAGTAGGAGTAGGAGCAGGACCCCAAATATCAGAATGAATCAAGCCAAAAGGAGTATCTCATTTAGAGTTATTATGACTAAAAGATAAGGCAGGCTGTTTTGTAAGTTGACAATGTAAACAATCAAAAGACTCAAATTTGGAAAGACCTAAAGTTCCACTAGAAACTAAAGAACGAAGTTTACTAGCGGATGCATGACCAAGACGAAGATGTCACTGGTATATTAACGGAATGGTGGTGGAAGCAGAAATTGATCTGGGAACAGAAACATTAAGAGATGTGAGCTCAAATAATCGTCCCACCTTGCGCCCTGTGCCAAATATCTGTCCCGTCTGAAGATCCTGAACCTGACAACCATAGGGAGAGAAAAGAACAGTTAGACCAAGATCACATAATTGACCAACCGAGGCTAAGTTTAGGGATAATTTAGGAACACAATAAGTATTAGGAAGGTTTAAATTAGAGGTAGCAGCTGTTCCAATATGAGTAATAGACATACAAGTACCATCAGCAGTTTGAATGGGTGGAAGAAATTTACTAGGAGTTTTATTAGATAAGAGAGAAATTTGAGAAGTCATATGATTGCAACAAGCAGAGTCAAGAATCCAAGAATCACCTGCAGTGACAGCTAATGCAGTGGAAGATGAAGGATTGGAGGATATCACATGTTTGAGAAGAGCTTCGAGATCGCTAATAGTAAGAACAGAGGAAGGGGACTCATCAGAAGGAGTAGTAACAGCAGCAGCAGAAGAACTAGCCTTAGAGAAAAACTTAGATTTTGTTGAAGTGCCTTGAGGACGAGGTGGACGGGTTGGACAATTTTCCAAAATATGACCATGTTTGTGACAGTATCTGCACTCAATAGTAGGGCAATTTGCAAATGTATGTCCAGTATTTCTACAATTCTTGCACAAGGCAATTTGCAAATGTATGTCCAGTATTTCTACAATTCTTGCACAAGGATGAGCCAGATGCAGAGCGTGGACGAGTGATAGCAAGAGCAACTTCCGGTGAAGGAGATTTAATCAAACCAAGACGTGTTTCCTCAAATAAGATTTCTTTAACAGCAGCATCCAAAGAGGGTAAAGGATCACGATGCAACAGAGCAGCACAAACAGATTCATATTCAGGACGTAGAGCCATGAGAACCTGAATAAGGCGAAGATGATCATCACTGATATTAGCTTGTGCTAGATTCCATATAGGCTGAATGATAGAAAGGAAGTCATTAATAGATTGTCCAGAGTCTTGTTTAAGACTAGCAAGAGTTGTGAGCAGTTGATAATAGTGTGCAAGACCTGTAGTTTTGTACCGATTGGACAAGAAATCCTAAATTTCTTTTGCAGTATCAAAATCAGCAAACTGGATATGAATGGCTGAAATAGAGGTGTTACAGAACCAGGTAATTATCTGATTATTTTTGCTATCCCAATCTTCAAGACGTTCTGCATACTTGGTATTGTTTTCATCAGCATCTCGGACTGGTTCAACAACATCGCCAGTAATAATACGCCAAAGCTTGCGTCCAATTAAGAAGCTTTTCATTCGTTGAGACCATAGAGTATAATTAGAGCCATCCAAAATAACAGTAATAGGACGAAAGATTTCAGATTTCTCCATATCAGCAATTCCAAAAGGACCAAACATAAGAGGACCAAACCCACAAAAATCACACTTTTATGTATGACAGCTGAGAAGAAGATTGGATCTGGTCGGTTCTAGGCGACGGGAGGCGCGGATCTGGCCGGAGGAGTTCGCTGGCGACCGGCTGAGGGATCTGGTCGGTTCTAGGCGACGGGAGGCGCGGATCTGGCCGGAGGAGTTCGCTGGCGACCGGCTGAGCGGCGAAGCTCTGGCTGGAGGAGAAAGCTCGGTTCTGGGCGGCGGATCTGGTCGGATCTGGTCGGTTCTGGGCGACGGGAAGCGCGGATCTGGCCGGAGGAGTTCGCTGGTGACCGTCTGAGCGGCGAAGCTCTGGCTGGAGGAGAAATCTTGGTTTTGGGCGGCGGTTCAGGTCTGAAGAGGCCAGCAGTTCAGTTCTGGGCGGCGGTTCGGATCTGGGTTTGTAGGGGAGGGCAGGGATGTGAACGGGAAGGTGTTCGCCGGCGACAGGATGGCGGCGAAGCTCTGGTGCGGTCGTCGATGCTGGAAACGTGAGAGAGAGAGAAGATGGAGGCGGTGATCTGTTCTACGAGCAGAGCTCTGATACCATGTTTGATGAGAGCAAAATTATATTCCTTTGCTTTGTTATTTTATAATGAGATTACACGTCTATATATATATACATCAACCAGCTATAAAGGCAAGAAATAAAAAGGAAGAAAATCAATGGGCAATCAATGGGGAATCAATGGGAAATCCCAAATATATTGCACAATCTGATGCTGATACGTTAACAAGCACAACACCTCAATAAACTCAACAAGGTCATAACCCAATTGAGTTCAGTTGAAATTGAGTTTGATGAGGAAGTTCGGGCGTCGATACTTTTGTCCTCATTACCAGAGAGTTGGAATGCTATAGTCATAGCTGTGAGTAGCTTGTCGGGAAGCAACAAGCTGAAGTTTGATGACGTTCATGATCTGGTTCTCAGTGAGGAGATCTGACGGAGAGAGTCGGGTGAAGCTACAACCTCTTCAGTATTATATACAGATTCAAGAGGTAGAAATTCAACCAGAGGGAACAGACGAGGTAAATCAAACTACAAAGGTAGATTAAAGGACAGGAGGTCAAGGCTAAGGAATCCAAGCAACAGCTCAAAGGCTATCGAGTATTGGAATTGTGGAAAGACTATGCACTACAAGAATCAGTGCAAGAGTGCACAGACAGAGAAGGAGGGGAAGGCAGAGGTGAATGTCACTTCCACCTCAGGAGGAGACGATGCATTGATATGCTCTTTGGAGAACAATGAAGAGTCTTGGGTGTTAGGCTCTGGAGCATCGTTCCATGCTACTTCTCAGAAAGAATTCTTCAAGAAGTATATCCCTAGAAATCTTGGATACGTATACCTTGGTGATAATCAACCGTGTGCTATTGTGGGCAAAGGTGTAGTAAAAATTAAGTTGAACGGGTCAGTATGGGAGCTGAAGGATGTCAAGCATATTCCCGACCTAAGAAAAAACTTAATATCCGTAGGCTAGTTGGCTGGCGAAGGATTCACTACGACCTTTCATGGAGATGATTGGAAGATCTCAAAGGGCACAATAATAATTGCCTGAGGTAAGAAGACCGGTACCCTATATATAACAGCATGTGCACGTTGTTTGATCTCAGTTGCAGTAGGTAATGAGATTTCAAAACTGTGGCACCAAAGACTAAGTCATATGAGTGAGAAGGGGATGAAGATCATGCACACAAAGGGAAAACTCTCAGGTCTAAAATCAGTTGATTTATATATGTGTGAAGAATGCATACTTGGAAAGCAGAAGAGAGTTAGCTTTCAGACAAGTGACAGAACCCCCAGGAAGGAGAAGCTAGAGCTCATTCACTCAGATGTTTGGGGATTAACAACTACCGCGTCCATTGGTGGAAAATACTACTTCATGACTTTTATCGATGATCATTCTCAGAAAGTATGGGTCTACTTTCTGAAGCATAAATCAGAAGTGTTTAAAGCTTTTAGGAGATAGAAAGCTATGGTCGAGAATAAGACCGGTCTGAGAATAAAGAAGCCTAGGACCAACAATGATGGTGAGTATGAAGACATCGGATTCAAGAAGTTCTGCTATGAGCATGGGATCAGAATGGAGAGAACCGTGTCGGGCACGCCTCAGCAAAATGGTGTAGCTGAGCGGATGAACCAAACATTGATAGAAAGAGCCAGAAGCATTCGGATACAGTCAGGCCTACCGAAGCAGTTCTGGGCAGAAGCGGTTAATACAACAACTTACTTGATCAACCGAGGTCCATTAGTTCCATTGGAGCGCAGAATACCAGATGAGGTATGATGTGGAAAGGATGTAAAACTCTTGCATCTCAAAATTTTCGGTTGTGTAGCTTACGTGCATATTAGTGATCAAGGCAGGAATAATGATACGGGTGTATCTTCTCTTCGGAACTTAGCGATCCTCATACGAGCTTGAGGATAAATGATTATCAAGATAGCATGAGAATAGAGGTGTGAAATAGTACAGTGGAACGCAGGTGGAAGTGTGGAACGAGACGATGAGCAGCAAATTCGAAGAATCTAGTTTTCAACTCGTGAGTCATCTCATACATGTACATGAGTTGACTCATCAGGTTGAGTCGACTCATGTCTGTCATGAGTCGACTCATGAAATCAAGCCCTGTTAGCAAAAGTCTCTGACCAGTCAACTCATCAGTTATGAGTCGACTCATATGAGGTCATGAGTCGACTCATAACTGTTCATGAGTCGACTCATCGGAGCTTTCCTGATTCGTTTGGGTTTCTGTTCACACGAATTCCTGTTGGTTTTGGGCTTGGTTATTTACCAGATTGCCATCCACGTTTGTACACCTATATAAAGGGTTGTTTTAGGGTTTCTAAGCATCATCTTAGAGATCTTAGATCAGAGAGAGATTCTAATCATTGTATTAGGGTTTAGAGAGGATTGAGAGGTTGTTCTCGATTCTAGTGAGATTGTGAGGGAGAGATTTATAATAATTGATTCTTCATAATCTAGAGAAAGTATTTTCCTTCGCCATACTAAATTGTTCTTGTGTTTTAGTTGTCTTCTTCTCAATCCACCTTTTGGTAATTCCGCGACCAAAGGGTGCTCGCACGGCGAGTCGTATCAAGTTAGTATCAGAGCAATCAGATCCTGTGAAGGGAGCATCCTGTGTATAGTCCTTACTCGATCACAGTACAAGAAGCTTGGCGAGATACTTATTTCCTTAGAAGAAATCCAGAAGATAAGGAAGGAGAAGATGGCTGAAGGAGACAATTCAGTGAGGATTGATGCATTAGAGAAGCAGATCGAGACGATAGGTTCGACTCTCACACAACTTGTCAATCTCATCCATAGAGGTGGCAAACAAGGTGAATCTTCTTCGAAGAAAATTGTTGAGTTCAATGTGGAGAGAGTAGATTCAGAATCCGACGAGGAGGAGGAGACCGTTAATGCTGCATTGTATCAAGGGGGTAAGAATTCTTATCAGAACCTAAAGATTGACTTCAAGGTGGAGATTCCAATTTATGATGGGAGTGTTGACGTCGAGAGGCTTGATGACTGGATCGAGCGGATGAAGACGTATTTTACTCTTTATGGCTATTTATCAAAAGAGAAGATTGTGTTTGTGACTTTGAAGCTTTCAGGGCACGCGTTGACGTGATGGAAATCCTACTGCAAGTAGGAGAAGAAGGCGGTGTCGTAGAACAAGTTCAAGGAGTTACTGAGAAAGCAGTTCTACCCGGTGGGATTCCTTGAAGAGCGTTGGTACAAGTAGTACGGCTTGCACCAAAGGGTCAATCAAACCATTCAAGAATATACCACGGAGTTCTAGCAGCAGGCGACGGTCCTCAACATTGCGACAGAGGAATATTCTGTGTTTATGAAGTATATGGCGGGATTGAGTGATTACATCCGAAAGGAGATGAAGCTATTCACGGTGGAATCAATTGCAGAGGCGAGCGTGAAGGCTATTGCCCTCGAGGGCAAGCAAAAGAAGGGCAATAAGGCTAAGGGAGACTCCAAACAGATGGGAGGCGAGTCTCGTGGTTCTTAATCTAAGGAGGAGGAGAAGAAGAAGGGTGATCCAGGGAAATCAGGGCTGATTTGTAGTCACGGCGAGAAGACAGGGCACACAGCTGATCGGTGCTGGGAGAAGTATCATCATCTCAAGCCAAGAGGGTTGAAGAAGAAGGAGGAGAAAAAGGCATACATGATAGCTCAAGGTCTGAAAGAAGTCCTGGGGATGACAGAGCCCAACAGCAATCTTAACCTTATGGCGGGGAAGCAGACCACGAAAGAGGATGACGACCCGAAAGAGCAACTCTTTGTTCTTAAGTTGTAAGTGAAGACCAGTTTGGTTGATGTCATTATTGATTCGTGCAGCGAGAAGAATTTGATATTCGAGGCATTGGTTTAGAAGTTGGGTCTGAAGAAGGTCAAGCATCCGAAGCTCTATCCATTAGGATGGATTCAGAAGGAGGAGAAACTGAGTGTAGGTGATCAATGCACTGTCAGATTTGTGCTCCACGAGTCGTATATTAACGAGGTCACGTGCGATATCGTTCCATTGTATGTTTGTCAGATTATACTGGGAAATTCGTACTTATGGGATAGATATGCGATCTACGAGAGGCGGTGGCTCAGAAGTACACGTTCACTAAGGATGGTGAAAAGTTTATATTTCGTTCGGCATCTCTTCCGAGGGAGACAAGCTTGGGGACGGTGATGCGAGCGAAGAGACTAGTGAATGCAAGCAAGAAGTTTGTCTCGCTAAGCATTAGACTTCTAGAAAAGCCATCGATAAAGGATTGCAACTTAGAGCGAACGGTGACTACGACGAGACGCGGGATGAATGAGTTGTTTCCGATCGGACGTTGAGACTGGATTCCTAGCAAGGCCAGGTGGTGCAGGAAAGATGGAGGAGCTTAAGAGTTTCCTCAGCAAAAGTTCTAACTTGAACGGGACTTTAAGTTCCTAAAGAGGGGACCCATGATATGGGTGTATCTTCTCTTTGGAACTTAGCGATCCTCATGGGAGCTTGAGGATAGATGATTCTCATGATAGCATGAGAATAGAGGTGTGAAACAGTACAGTGATACGCAGGTGGAAGCGTGGAACGAGACGATGAGCAGTAGATTCAAAGAATCCAGTTTTCAGCTCATAAGTCGACTCAGACATGTACATGAGTCGACTCATCAGGTTGAATCGACTCATGCTTGTCATGAGTCGACTCACGAAATCAAGCCATATTAGCAAAAGTCTCTGACCAGTCGACTCATCAGTTATGAATCGACTCATATGAGGTCATGAGTCGACTCATAACTGTTTATGAGTCGACTCATCGGAGCTTTTCTGGTTCGTTTGGGTTTCTGTTCACACGAATTCCTGTTGGTTTTGGGCTTGGTAATTTATCAGATTGTCATTCACGTTTGTACACCTATATAAAGGGTTGTTTAAGGTTTCTAAACATCATCTTAGAGATCTTAGATCAGAGAGAGATTCTAATCATTGTATTAGGGTTTAGAGAGGATTGAGAGGTTGTTCTCGATTCTAGTGAGATTGTGAGGGAGAGATTTATAATAATTGATTCTTCATAATCAAGAGAATGTATTTTCCTTCGCCATACTGAATTGTTCTTGTGTTTTAGTTGTCTTTTTCTCAACCCACCTTTTGGTAATTCCGTGACCAAAGGGTGCTCGCACGGCGACTCGTATCAAATAAGCTTGATCCCAAGTTAAAGAAATGTACTTTTATCGGCTATGGTGAAAATGAGTTTGGCTACCGTATTTGGGATAACAAAAACAAGAAAGTGATCTGTAGCAGAGATGTGATATTTAACGAGAAGGTGATGTACAAGGACATGCACAAGACAGATGACTCAGAAAGAGAGTCAATATTTGTAGATGCAGATGATATCCCGAGTAACATCTCGGAAGAACCCATAGCAGAAGGTCCTCAGCCAGAAGAGCCTGTTGGACAGAACGATGTGCAGGAGCCCGACGCACCAGCTCTAATATTAAGAAGATCTTCTCGTCCTCCTTTGCCTAATAGGAGATATATGAACTATCTGTTGCTGACAGATGGAGGGGAGCCTTAGAAGCTACAATGAAGCTTGTCAGAGTGGAGATGCGAGCAAGTGGGAGCTTGCCATGAAAGATGAGATGACGTCTCTCATCTCAAACCAGACGTGGGAACTAGCTGAGTTGCCCACGGGTAAGAAGGTACTCCACAACAAATGGGTGTACCGGATGAAAGAGGAGCAGGATAGCTCCAGAAAATATAAGGTCCGACTAGTTGTCAAAGGATTCCAGCGGAAGAAAGGAATTGACTACACTGATATTTTTTCTCCCATGGTGAAGCTAAATACTATCAGGACAGTAATGAGTATTGTAGCTATTGAAGATCTTTATCTCGAGCAGTTGGACGTGAAGACGGTGTTTCTTCACGAAGATCTAGAAGAGGAGATATATATGCACCAGCCAGAAGGTTTCTCAGAAGAAAAGAAGAAGAACCTGGTGTGCAAACTCAAGAAAAGCTTGTATGGCCTGAAACAAGCCCCAAGATAATGGTACAGGAAGTTTGACGGCTTCATGCACAAGAAAAGTTTTTAGAAGTACAATGCCGACCATTGTTGCTACTTCAAAAGATATCAGTCCAGTTATATCATCTTATTGTTATATGTTGATGATATATTAGTTGCAGGTGCAGATATGAAAGATATCAGCAGTTTGAAATAACAACTGTCAAAGGAGTTTGACATGAAGGGCTTGGGTCTAGTAAAGAAGATCCTTGGAATGTAAATCACGAGAGATAAGAAGAGATGTCTCTTGTAGTTATCTCAGATGGAGTACATCAACCGTGTTTTGCAGAGATTCAACATGTGCAACACCAAGCCAGTGAGCACACCCTTGGCCAGGTATTTTTGCTTATCGAAGGATCAGTCTCCTCGGTTAGAAGAAGAGAAAGAGAGTATGGCTAAGGTCCCTTACACCTCAGCTAGTGGAAGTTTGATGTACGCAATGGTCTGTATGAGACCAGACATTGGCCATGCAGTGGGAGTGGTCAGTCGGTTCATATCGAATCCAAGAAAAGCTCATTAGAAAGCGGTCAAGTGGATTCTAAGATATCTACGAGGTACCACACAGAAGTGCTTGCACTTTGGTAAGAGACAGGTGGAAGTGCAAGGGTATGTAGATGCTGACTTTAGAGGTGAAGTCGATCACCAAAGAAGCACCACTGGCTATGTATTCGCTGTCAAAACTACAACTGTTAGTTGGATGTCACAAATACAAAATATTGTCGCTCTATCCACTATAGAAACTGAGTATGTAGTAGTGACTAAAGCTAGTAAATAGATTATATGGCTTCAGGGTTTGTTTATTGAGCTGGGATTCAAACAGAAGAGGAATGTCTTACATAGCGATAGTCAGAGTGCGATTCACTTGGCTAAGAATTCCGCATTTCATTCTAGAACAAAGCATATTAGGCTTCGGTACCACTTCATCAAATCCATGTTGGAACATGACGTGTTGAAACTGGAGAAGATTCCAGGAAGTAAGAATCCAGCAGATATGTTAACAAATGCGGTGACCATATAGAAACTGGAGTTATGCGCAACTTTAGTTGGCCTTCTTGCATAGTTGATGAGGACGGAGCCGCACAGGAGATGATGCTTGTTGAGATAGCCTGCTGACATCGGTTTGGTCTCCAAGTAGGAGATTGTTAGTTTAGGTATGGATCCAAACCTTGATGCAGGTGAGCTCGAGCGGAAGACTTGCAGGCGAAGTCGAAGAGCAGGCGAGCTCGGCGGCACCTTTAGGCGAGGTTGGGGTGGATGAGAGCTGCAGGCGAGCTCGACAAGGTTAGGTGAGCTCGAAGTTGCAGCAGGTGAGCTTGCGAGCAGGCAAAGTGCAGATGTAGGCGGAGCTCGTGGTCGAAATCAGGCGGGGTCGAGCGGCTCTTTGCAGGCGAGGTTCACGCAGGCGAGAATCACACAAGCGAGCTCGAGCACTCTCACCCGCAGGCAAAGTCAGGCTCTAGTGTGGGCTGGCGACAGTCTGTCGCTAGCCTGGCATTTGGGTTCCCCTATAAAAGGGAACCCAAAACCCTAGGCCCCGCTGTTGCTTTACTCTCCCTTGCTCTCTCTCGCGTTTTTTCCCCTGGCAGGGGTTCTATTCTTTCTCGCGATCTCTCTCCTTTTCTCATTCAGCTCACGAGATTTTGAGGAAGAGAATTAAATAAAAGAGAGAATTTAAGAGAGAGGGAATTGGTATTTTAGAAGGGGATTTTATTACTGTAGCTACAGTGATAGATAGCATTTATTGAGAAATCTCAAGTTTGAGATCTGCTCTAAGTTTGTAATTTCTTATTTGATTAATAAGAACTTTACTGTGTGGCTCCCGAGGACGTAGGAAGTTGCCGAACCTTTGTAAATCTTGGTGTATTTTCTCTATACTGCGTTATTGGGATTTTGTCTTTGATTCTTTGTGTAACTTCATGAGAATTAGATAGGGTTAGAGTTCTATCATGATTAGGAGTTTGAGTTCTATCATGATTAGGAGTTTGAGTTCTATCATGATTAGGAGTTTAGGTTTTATCATGATTAGGAGTTTGAATCCTATTCTAATTAGGAAGTTAGGCTAGAGATAGGATTTTGGTTTCCCTATATATATTCTTCTATTGGTGGAGGAAAAACCATGCAAAAAAAGTAGAGATGTAGTAGATGAGAGAGAGAGAGGGTTTCGTAGTCTTTATCCGTGCAAAAGATTACAAGGAGTGGGCTTTGGAGAGAATATGAGAGTTGATTATGTATGTGAGGTTGAGAGATTGAGAGACGAGAGTTGAGTGGTTCCTCTTGTAGTTCTCCTTGATACATAGTAAATTTCTCGTATTATTGCCCAGTGGACGTAGGTCGAAGTTGGTCGACCGAACCACGTAAATCTCGGTGTTCTTTTTTCTTGATTATGGTTGTTCTATCTTATTAATTGGGGTTGGCTTCCGAGTTACGCATATCGTGGTAGGCGGGGAGACTGAAATTCCCTAACATGCGTTTCTGCTGTTTAGGGGTTTCGGCGTAAATTTCAACATTTGGTTGTGTGTGTGTGTGGTGTGTGTTGGGGGGTGTGTGTGTGGGGGGGCGGCGGTGGGGCGGTTGAGTGGCGGGCGCCAGAAAATAGATCCTTGGAAATAAGTTCGTCCAAAGACACCAAACCCATGCGCGAATAAAAAAGGCAGAAAAGCTGATGAAAGAAAAATTAGAGGGGAAATGTGTAGTATTTTAGGAAAATTAAGGGTGAGTGTGATATTTTCAAATATAATCTCAATTGAAAAATAGTCCAAGAATATAATATCAATTGAAAAATAGTCCAAGAATATAATCTCAATTGAAAAATAGTCCAAAGACTATAATAACACCCCGTCCAAGCTGTCCTCCTCCTTTATTTAGTCCCAAATTTCGAGACCGTTTCATTTCAAAGGATTAACTAATCCTCTAATCTCTTGTAAAAATTTTAACCAAACACCTTACTATTTCATTTTAAAGGATACAAGCTTATTACCTCAAATTAGTTTCCATCCAAACATAGCTAAGTGTGTAAGCTACAAAAATAAGGAGAACAATAAATTATCATATTTATGGGCATTTGTCTAATTGTTTAATTGATAGATCTTATAATGTAGAAATATTATACTATATGATGCTTCTTGAGTGCTTTCTGTATTATTCTAACATAAAAGAACTCACTTTGATTTTTGATTATTTATCTTCTAGGTGTATTGCAACTATTTATATTTATCTTTTCGATAGAAAATACTGTTTTCGTTAATATGAAGTGAAAATCACTAGTAGAAAAACGACTAATCTAGACGGAACAATCTAGACGGAAAAAATTTCTGTCTAGGTTGAATCAAACTAGACGGAAATTTCCCGTCTAGGTTGATCCGTCTAGTTTGGATCAAACTAGACGAAAAATTCCGTCTAGTTTGTTAAACGAGACGAAAAAGTCAACCAAGACGGAATTCTGTCTAGGTTGACAGGTAACCTAGACGAAAATCCGTCTAGGTTGCAGGGGCAACCTAGACAGAATTTCTGTCTAGGTTGACCACGCAACCTAGACGGAATTCCGTCTAGGTTGTGGCAACCTAGACGGAATTTCCGTCTAGGTTGCGTGGTCAACCTAGACGGAATTTCCGTCTAGGTTGCGTGGTCAACCTAGACGGAATTTCCATCTAGGTTGAGGCAACCTAGACGGAATTCCGTCTAGGTTGCCTAGGGCAACTTAACTTTTGCATTCATTGACCGCAGCGCCACCCCGCCCCTCCCCGCCATTCCCGACCCTCCTCCCCGCCCTCTCGACCTCCCCCCCCGGCCGTTCCTCGGCGCCCCCCCCCGCCCCCCCCCCCCCCGACTCCCCCCTCGCGCTAGCCCCCTTCCCCTCCCAGCTCGGCAGCCCCCTCCCCCTCTCGAGGCCACGCGCCCGCCCCCCCCCCCCCCACCTCCCCTCCCCCCCCCCCACCAACCCCTCCCACCCCATCCCCCTCCCGCACACTTATCCTGACCTTCCCCCCTCCCGACCCCCCCTTCCCCGACCGATGCCCCCCTATCCCCCCTCCTGCCCCCTCGAAACCCCCGCCTCCCGCCTCCCAACCCTCCCCCCCCTCCCGAGGCCCCCTTCCCCCTACCCACCGCCGACAGCCCCCTCCCCCCTCCGAACCCCCTTCACCCCCTCAACAGCCCCCTCCCCCCCTAAACCGAACCCCCCTCCCCCCTCCTCCCTCGACAACCCCCCCTCCCCCTTCCTGACCGACCCACCCCCTCCCTCTCGCCGAGCCCCTCCCCCCCCTCTCGGCAGCCCCCTTTCCCCCCTCCCGAAGCCCCCTCCCCTTCCCCCTCCCCTCTCAGCCCAAGCCCCCTTCCCCCTCCCGAGCCCGCTTAAGCAGCGCCCCCCTCCGACCCCCCCTTGGGTCCGACCCCCACCCTCCCGAGCCCCCCCGGCGTGTCCGTTGTTGAATCAGTTTAAAAGGTATGATTTTTCTACTGAGCTTTAGAAATTTCAATTTTATTATTATTTATTGTTGAATTTGGTTTAAAACCCTAATTATGATAAAAAATAAACGAGTTCAATTCTGAAAACCCTAACTCAACTACATGTTAATTCATTTGAACAACACTAGTAATCATTATTGAGTTTTAAACACTTATAAACTCTAACACGATTAAGTTTCATTCGTGCTATAAGTAGGTGAGAATATTTAAGTTTGTGATGTAAAAATATGTGAAATAAAATTTTTTTTAAAAAATAGAGTGATATATAACACATTATAATTTTTTATAATGTGTTATAATCCAATTTAGGTGAATAAAAAAATAACGTTATCCCTATAATTTTTTATAATGTGTTATAATCCAATTTAGGTGAATAAAAAAATAACGTTATCCCTAGACTTTCGTCTAATAATTACATCCAATTCTTTGGACTTATAATATATGATATACGACTCAGATTTAGGTTGGAGACGAAGTTTTCTCCTGTAAATGAGCGTTTATTTTATATTATACGAAAAAAAATTGGTACTAAAATTCGTAATTATTGGATCTGTCCTTCTCGGACAGGTTAGGAATATAGTAGTGCATACATCCAACTATGTATACTTTGTATATTTTCATTCTTGAAAGTTTTGGCAGCACGTATTCTTTGTTCTCCGTGTATAATAAGTGTATGTTGTTATGCGTTTCGGGCTATTGCTGATACGCATAATAACATCCACACGGTGTACAGAGAGAACAGCAGGTAGGTGCTGCTGAAATTTTCAAGAAATGAAAATATACAAAGTATATGAAGTTGGATGTAAGCACTACTATATTCTTAATGGATAGAAGCCTTCCTATGATAGCCGCTAGATTGATGTAATTAGTTTCTACGTACGTTCATATATATTTTATGTAGATAAATATTCATATTGTTAAATGATATGTGAACATATGTTTCATGTGTGTTGAATGTACAAGAGTCATGGATGTACTAGTAGTTATGAGATTAATCATAGTTAATAATTATATATAATTTACATATGAGGATAATTCCTAACAAATCATTGATAGATATCCCACGGCTTGATAGATTTCGTAACACGTGATACAAGGAGGGATGTGACGCCTTCATGCGTTATGCTGAAATGAATCAGAGAAATTTAAGAAGTGGTGCTATGTATTGTCCTTGTTATAGGTGTAGGAATATGAAGCTGCTGAATAGGAATGATATACGGATCCACCTAATAAAATCAGGTTTTGATGAAAATTATAAATGTTGGAACTATCATGGGGAAGATATACTAAAGATGAGGATCCAAATGTGCGTGTTGGTACGTCCGGTGGCCAACAGATAGATGACACAATAACGATGTTGAATGATATTTTTTTCTCAACCTACAGAATATGATGTCGATGATAATATCGGAGATAAAAGTGAAGATGATATCGAAGTTGAACCTGAAGAGGTAGGAGATGTCGAAAGTGTCAAAAATTTTGATGATATGCATTCCTCCGGAGAAATAAAGCGAATAATGGAGATACTAGAAGATAGTGAAAAGGACTTATATGATGGATGTACCGAGTACTTTAAATTTTCTTTTATGCTGAAACTCCTACATATTAAGAGACTTAGCGGCATGTCAGATAAATATTTCGAAATGCTCCTTGATTTGCTTCGGACAGTAATTCCTGGAGGAGAGAATAGCATACCCCAAACAACTTATCAAACTGAGAAGATTGTCTCCGCTCTGGGTCTTGATTATAATAAGATTGATGCATGTCCGAATGATTGTATTTTGTACCACAAAGCTAATAAAGACCTTCAAGAGTATCCGACATGTGGAGTTTCTAGGTGGAAGCAACGCACAAATTCTTCAACAAGGATTACAACAGCGACAGATGTAACGTCGAAGAAAATTCCTACCAAGGTGCTTCGACATTTTCCATTGGCTCCTAGATTGTGAAGATTGTACATGAACAAAGACACAGCAAAGAACATGAGGTGGCACAAGGAAGATCGAGTAGATGATGGCAAAGTGAGACATCCTGCTGATGCTTTAGCTTGGAAGCATGTGGATAAAACTTATCCTCGTTTTGCCGAAGATTGCAGAAATGTAAGACTGGGTCTATCTAGCGATGGATTCAATCCATTTGGGGCAATGAGCTCTGGTTGGTCTACGTGGCCAGTTATATTAATACCATATAATTTACTTCTATTGCTTTGTATGAAACAGCCGTTTATGATACTTTCATTACTGATACCTGGTAAGCACGCTCCAGGTAATGATATTGATGTCTACTTAGAGCCTCTAATTAATGAGCTGAAACAATTATAGTCTGAGGGTATTTTAGCATATGATGCTCATTTAAAAGAGTCGTTTAGATTATGTGCTATTATATTGTGGACGATTAATGATTTTCTACCTTATGCTAATCTATCCGGGTACTCTACGAAGGGAAAGTGTGCTTGTCCTGTATATGGTCCGAAATTTGAAGCTCTTCGTCTACCACATAGCCGGAAGAGTTATTATTGGTTTAATCGTCGGTGGTTGCCCTTGAGTCATAAGTATAGAAGCAAATCAAATATGTTTGATAGCACAATTGAGAAGAGAATGAAGCCGCGTCAGCTGATAGGTAATGAGATCGTAAAATTACTTGAGGGTTTTCCAAAAGTTAGGTTTGGAAAAATCGATATTCTAAATTCAACCCGATTGGAATAAGAGATTCCTTAAAGTCAAAAAAGTTGTTGAAGCGAAAGCGGAAGGTCTAAAAAATGCAAGTTGAGAACGAAGCCGAAAAATTACCTAGAGGATGGACTAAATTTAGTATCTTCTTTCAGCTATCTTATTGGCAAAATCTTAAAATCCGACACAATTTAGATGTCATGCATATTGAGAAAAATATATGTGATAACATAGTGTCAACTCTCCTACAAGATGCAAACAAGTCGAAGGATGATCTACGGGCGCGTCAAGACCTGACTGCTTTGAATATCCGAAATGATTTACAAGCTCAAGATGTTGGTCTTAAAAAATTAAAGTTGCCTCCGTCTCGTGTTACAATGTCAACTGAGCAAATGCATCGATTTTGTGAAATTCTCAAATCGGTAAAGTCGCCGGATGGTTACTCTGCTAACATATCAAATAATGTCCAGGTGCAAGAGAGAAAACTCTTAGGTCTGAAGACCCATGATTATCACGTTCTTCTCCATCAACTACTCCCAGTTGCAGTCCGTAATAATATGGATAAAGAAGCGTCGAAGATTATTATTGAGTATTGTGGATTCTTTAGAAAATTGTGCTCTAAAGTCATAGATGTAGATGAATTTAAAAAGATTGAAGCCGATGTTCGAGTTACGCTATGCAATATGGAAGTAATATTCCCTCCTTCATTTTTTACAATTATGGTCCATCTTACCCAGCATCTTGCAAGAGAGGCTAGAATCGCTGGTCCTGTAACTTATTGTTGGATGTATCCGATTGAAAGGTAATTTACAGTTTTTGTTACATTCGTTAAATATATATATATGCATTTTTAAAATTACCATGCTAATGATTACCTCTTCTTATAATTTTAAGATACTTAGGCTCCATAAAACACAATGTTCGTAATCGAGCTCGTCCCGAGGGATCGATAAATGAAGGATATGTGGCTAACGAATGCTTTGTGTTTGCCTCACGTTACATGCATAAGAAAAAAACCACATCTCAAGTACTTGATAAGGAGAGGAATCGTGAAAAATATCTGAGATGTCTCTTAGATCAAATTCATGCATATGTGTTGGAAAACCTTGATATGTTCGAAGACCATCGAAGGTAACAAATAAAATCAGTAATATAGATGAGAAGTATTCATTTTACATATAGTTTATCAATAAAAACTTATATATTGTTTATATAGGCGACATCTGGAGAAGCTTAAGAATGAAATAACCGGTAGGAATGCAGCATATAATATTCAGAAAAGACATAGGAAATAATTTTCTGACTAGTTCAGATTTGATGTAAGTGTTTTACAATTATTTGTTGAACATTCATGATATAAAATCACCTAAATATTCTCAAATTATTTGGCGTAGGTTGAAAAATCACTTCTTGATGGCACTACATTATCAGATGAAATTATTTTCCATGCACAACGTCCTTATCATGAAGTGGGACGTTATAATGAGTATTTGGTCAATGGATATAAATTTCGAACGCTAGAGACCGATGATAGGAGGGTAACCCAGAATAGTAGGGTCATAGGTTTATTTGCTCAAGAATGTTTTTCAAGTATAAGAGATCAGAACCCAGTTCAAGCTGACATACTATATTATAGCCAAGTAGAAGATATTGTTGAGGTAATTTACGGGTTTGGTAAACCAAAAAAATATAGTTACACGATGTTCAAGGTTCGGTGGTGTCCTGCAAAAAAGCAAAAGGATCATTATGGATTTATGTTCAAGGTTCGGTGGTGTCCTGCAAAAAAGCAAAAGGATCATTATGGATTTACACTAGTCAATCTCCATCGAGAAGTATATAAAAAAGCAAAAGGATCATTATGGATTTACACTAGTCAATCTCCATCGAGAAGTATATACAGATGAGAAAATCATTTTCGCAGAACAAGCTGATCAGTGCTTTTACGTAAAAGATCCAAATGTCATGTCTGATTGGGTGGTTTTGTACAAAGAGCCAAGATCTCTTGTTCTTCCTAATAACAATGAAAAAAATATTAAAGAAAGTGAAGATAATTATAGTGAACCAATTGGTGCATCTGATGACGTTTGGCAAGAATTCTCAAACACACAGAAAGTGACCCTTGATTTTGGTATGAACTATATATGTTACACTGCCTTACCGATTTTTAGATTATCATATCAAAAACTATGAGGAAAATTATATTTTCAGATGAGGAGGCTCTTCAGCCCGGGGGGGATGATTGAAGACGGAGTATCACACCGGGTACCGGTGCTGATGATACACCACCATCTTCGGATGCAGGTATAAAAATTATTTTAATATTTTTCGTAAATTATTAGTTAGCAGAAAACTCATAGTGTTCATTTGTTACAGATGTGGGTTATTCATCACCCGGCCCCTCTAATGCAGCACCAGAACCATCCTCCGATGAAGGTATTCATTATTTAACATTTTATAATGGTCTCTTGAAAATTTATATTGATGATTCTCCTTTCTTATGTAGGTGCTGCTTGGACCCCGACATACCCTTCGTATACATTCCACACTGACTTGCGTCCGAAGACGTAATACTATCTCAGTTTACCCTTCCCTCTGGACTCTCATAAGTCCAAAGCTGACTCAATGAAGTTTCACTCACGTGCTGCGAGAAATTTAGAGGAAATGCTTCCTATGTTGCAGATTAGTAAAAATGCTGCACTCGCAGCAAAAGAAAGAGAGAAAGCGAATGGTAAATTGCATAAATACTTTTAACTATCTCCTTGCTTATTTTATCAATTCCAGAAATTTTAATTATAAACTTTTGTTACAAAACCAGTAAGACAAATTAATTAAGGTAGATGCCTCATGCACTGGTTGGTATTTTTGCTTTTGTAAGCTAGTGTAATTTTATTATTCACCGTCCTAGTTCTTAATTACCTTTATTGACCACCATTAAGACAAATTTATCTAGCTATTGCATTGTTTGGTACGTTACTTCAGTAAGCACGTTAATGTGATTTTACTGGTAAAAGTTGGCATACTCATAATGATTATCCATAGAATATGTTATGATAAGCTGAAGTGTAAGGGGCCATAGTTCCAAAGATTTTGAATCACAAAACAATGTTCATCTACTATATAGTAAGTATAGTATATAGTGTTATTATATTATATGTAAGCAGTAGTATAGTAGGGTATCACTGTATAGAATTTAGTTAGAATTCATGCATAATGGTTTTTTCAGATTTATATATTTTATGATATATTATCTTGTTGTTATTATTGTAGGTGCTAAGCCAGATCGCATAGAGAGCCGACGTGGTGGAGGTAAGCCTGAATCTAAACAACCACCAAGAGGAATGAGGGTGGTAATTCGGTGGAATAGTTATAATCTGCCCACTGGTCCTTGGTCGATAAGATTGAATGCATACATTGGGGTTCTCGTGCGTAGAGCGAGCATTATCAATCCTTATTTTTACTTCCGAGAACTACCATGGACTGCGTACGAGGCGATATGGACTGAGCTTATGGTAACTGCATATTATTTTAGCTCTTCATTTATTAATAATTAGTAATTGATATTAAATTATCCGAACTAAATGTGTATGTAAATCTACAGGAATGCTTCTACCTTGAGGACTTCGAGGGGGCTTAGAATTATGTGTTTAATGTCAAGGTTGAAGCAGTCCTCAAACAATGGAGGCATGAGATCAAACACTTTACTTATGACAGGTATGAGGAGGACTGGCAGAGGTTTTTAAACCTCGATGACCGAGTTGACGAGCTTCATTTCACGGCTCTCCTCATGTATTGGGACAGCGATGCCGCCAAGGTTAGTTTCATAAAAACTACTTTATAAATAAAAGATATTATTTCATTGTATATTTACTGAAATATTTTTTTAAAGAATAAATCCATGAAGGGGTTAGAGAATAGAAGGAAGAAGCTATATGATCACCACTTGGGCACACACTCCTATGCCAATCTGGAGAATGTTTATTGTCATGATACGGTATATGTCATTTAAAGCTTAAAATGATCTTAATGCTTAATATGATTATGAAATCTCATAAATGTATAATATGACAGGGAAAATCAAAAATACCGATACACTTGAAGGAATATGATTATGAAATCTCATAAATGTATAATATGACAGGGAAAATCAAAAATACCGATACACTTGAAGGCAAAAGCGGCGTATGGTACTTTTCGTGATAGGTATAGGGTTGAGGAGAAGAATCAAGAAAAGATCAAGGTAAATCTCAATTTGGTGGTAAGACTTATATATATCTTAAGTAGTATTATTAACTCTATTTCGTTGAATATTACGAGAAAACTAGAGCACAAATAATATGATCTTTACCTTGAATTAACTATATATTTGTGATTTAGGCGGGATTTGAGACTGCATCTAAGGAGGCTGCATCAATGAGGTTGTCGCAGGAGGGGGAACAAGGCGAGTCGGACCCTCATATGCTTCCTACAGAGGAGAACATCATTCTTACGCAGAACGTAATGGGACATAATAGGTATGGATGGTAAAAGATCAATTCAATTTGAATGCTATGTTCCTATTTATATTTGTTTACATTATTGATTTGAAAGCAAAATCTAAATTTATTTCTCCTTAATAATAGGAGAAGAATATATCGTCTGCATGGTGTTAGAGCTTCACCCGACATAAGCATAAGATCATCCACAGCATCCTCCACGCCATCTATAACAACGAGAGCAACCCCAAGCAGTTTTCAGGCCATGCCATATATCGCACGCATCTCCGCATACTTGTTTGACAAGATTGATCCAGAACTGCATATTCAGGTGACTACTGAGATGACTAGAGTTGCGAGGACGGCCAACGCAATGGACGATCTCATGGGGTACTCTATGGAATATTTAGGCGGTGTGATTCCCCATAACGCATACGGTGGAATCATACGGATCATAAGCTCGATTGGCGATAATTCCGATGCTAGGCAGAGCAGCGTTCAGGTACCTTATTTTTTTATATGTATAAATTCATTTTTGTTTACTATGTTATTAAACACCACATAAATATTTTTTAATTGGATCTTCAGAGTGGAGATATTGGAGGGAGCAGCACCCGTTCTCGTAACCGGGATAGAGATGCTACTGACGACGACGAGAGTTGAGGTTTTTTATTTTTGTTAATGCAATAAACAGTTTTATTTGTTATAACACTCTACTTTTATTCATGTTGTGTACCTTATCTTAATCATGTGTATTGTTAGTGAACATGTGGTTGGATGTATATATTGGTCCGAATTGATTGATGTACTTTTTGGATTGGATGGTTGGATATGTGTATTGTGTATGATGAAATTGTTGGATATGTGCATTGGATGGTTTGATTATATTTGGTTATTAATGTAAGTGTTATGAATTTTGATTATATTTGGATGATTGGATGTATTCATGTAATCCTACAAGAAATTAAAAATTTTAAATAAGTTTTTTTTGCTGTAAAAACATCAAACTAGACGGAATTTTCGTCTAGGTTGCCGTAATCTAGACAGAAATCCGTCTAGGTTGGTTTTACTACAACCTAGACGGAAAACCGTCTATGTTAGTTCAACCTAGACGGAAAACCGTCTAGGTTGCTCCAACCTAGACGGTTTTCCCAAAACCGTCTATGTTAGTTCAACCTAGACGGAAATTACATAACCGTCTAGGTTGCTTTCCATCTAGATTGGCAACCTAGACGGAATTCCATCTAGTTTGTGCCAATCTAGACGAAAATATTCTAGATGGAACAAACTAGACGGATTTCCGTCTAGGTAAACTAATATAGACGGAACATAGAGCAACCTAGACGGAAATTTCCGTCTAGGTTGCTCATTTTTCTACTAGTGAATTTTATGGTTAATTTTTTGAAAGAAAGAAATTCTAGCAACATGGGACAGTAAAACACGATAATAATATATGCAAATACAGCTTTACTCTTCACTTCCACCAGCATTATAAATAATGCTTTTTAAGAACTTTCTTTACGTGTATGTCTAATTTTAAGTTTGAATATGGGACCGCTATTTGCTAATTTTCGTGTGGAATGTACAAATTATCGAATAAATAATTTACTATTTATAAATTGTATTTTAAGACTCTAAAGCTTATTGCTTCTCCGAAAGGACAAAAAATAAAGTAACAAGTCTAGCATGGATATGCCTTAAATATTTTGATATATTTTATAATAGACATAAATTATTTTACAATCCAGTTATTGTAAAGAGGATAAACCTAAAAGAAACAATTAAAATATCTAATTGCATGTAATGCACGTACAACTGACTAGTTCTAAGTAAGATAAGCAACTAGTGATACATTTTTGTTACTAGGTTTTATGCATGTGCAAATGCACGCAGTTAAATACTATGATTAAATATTCTTGATTTATTTCTTTACTAAAATTTGTTGCTCAGTTTCACTTTGATTGTTTCTGCTCACTTATGTTCTTAAACTTTAGCATCGTGATTATTTATTTTCTTTAATGTTTGTTTGAATGAGCTACACCAAATTTAAAGTTTTCATGTTAATAATTGAATTGACAAGAAATAAATATAATCTAAAACTAATTTGAATTTTTACATTATTTAGATCGACATGAAACCAAGCTTGATTTGAGAAGGTATTATATTGGAAAAGTAAAAACACTTGAAAAAATAGCGTTATAAAAGAAGGATGAATAATTAAAACCAATAAGCCAAGATGATTAATTAAAAGGGGACTAGAATGAAACTAAAAATAATATAAATTTTATTGTTAATCATTGATAGACTTTAAAAATATTATAAAATAAATATTAATACTAACTCTAGTACACTTTTATATGATAAAAGCATCCATATAACTATATAAAAATATTAAAAGAGTTCATGAAAACCCCTTCTAAAGTTTTTTAATTTTACTCAAAAAATTAAGCTATTCTATAAAATATTCAGTAAGTCAAATTTGTGTTGTATTTATAAAGAGCATTAAAGGAGATACTTTTGTTTTAGCAGCTTTTTCTGAATGAGCCTTGCATATCAGGTTTAAAATGTAATATTTTTTTCTTTATCGTGTTATATAGATGTTTGCTTAGTTTACTTATCATTCTCTTATTTCTTCAATAAGTTGTATCTTTAAATTGAAACATATTATTAACACAATTTATGATGATATGCATATCTTTCCTACAAATTTGAAACAGATATAAGGTTAATTTTATGTTTAGTGGCCTTTAACAAAAAATTTAGTTGTAAAATATGTTACCTTCATATTTAAAGATCATAAAATCTAAAAGTACTATTACATGCTAATCTTTGATTATGTGCTTAAAATTGATCTTTTGTTAGTAGTCATATCCCCAAATAAGGTTACTTGCAAAGTCCTGCCACTATGTAGAAAAAAAATAAAAATATCAATTTTATTTATTATTATTATTATTATTATTATTTTGTTTATGCTATAGTAACCAAGTACTATAAGCATACTTTTTATCCATTATAGTGATCTTTCTCATATTATCTAGCTTATTATATCTCACTTGATCAACTACTTCACTTTAGTTTCTATTGCAAAATTATTTAAATATAATTTTATGTTAAGTTTATGATTCCTTTAGTGTTTCAAGAATAAAATATAAAACTTTATAAGTACTTACTAATTTTCTTGTATTTTTCATGAAGAATGCTTTTTTAATTAGGATAAAATTGTTCAATATGTTCTTCAAGGAGAACTTGGTCAATGCTTCTTTGCTATATATGTCTTTTATCAATGTCAGTTCAAGTGATTCATGAATATTTTTGAATTTTGATTTTATTTCCTTCACTTCTTTATTTGAAATTGTTAATACTCGTGAACAAACAGTCAATGGGGGTCCTCCTCCGTCAGATGCGGTTTTGATCCTGGCATCGGTGGGGAAGAAGGAGAGGATGAATGTTGGGACCGACTTGTAAAACCCTAAAATTTTATGTTAATATAATTAATATGAGATTAATTATGATTTTTGGATATTTATTTTGATAAATATAGTTAAATGGGGTATGAGTATGATACCATGTGTTTTGAGTATAAACAAGTTAATTCATGAGAAAGAAAAGAGTCGAAACATGCACAATAGCCAAATATGTGTCACTAAAAAATTCTGCTGCGGTCGACCGCAGTCCGGTCGACCCCTACGGTCGACCGTGAAACCTGCAGAAGTCAGATTCCTGTTTTGAGTTGGTTTTAGTTTTTTAAAGCCCATATTTGTTTTCCCTGGTTTATATATCAAACTTTGACAAATTTTCTCAGTTTTCTAAGAACCCTAACAGCCACCAAACCCCTACAAACCCTAATTTGATTCTTAGAGAATATTGGAGGCTATCAAGTGGATTTTCCGGGTGATTTTGACTTTTGGATTGGAGATCTGCTTTGGCTTGGCATCCTAAAATATTTTTCTACAAGTTTCAAGCGAGTTCATCTTTGCTAATCCCCCTCCTAGTTTTAAAAATGTTTTTGAAGAATTTTTAACATGTTTTATAGAGCCAAATCGACTAGTTTATGAATAAAAGTTAATTCTTTTATATTATATGTATAAAAACTAGGTCTTTCCATGCTAAAAAGCTTGAGAACAAATTTACAGAAGTATGTAAGATCTAAAAATGATTTAAAACATGGTTTAATCTGAAGAAAGATGATTTGTTCTTCATTTTGAGTTTTTATGCAAGACTTAGGGTTTTGAATATAAATTTTATGCAAATAATCATGCTATATATGTTGAGTTCATTTCCAGAAGTTTTTATCTACTGTAGACATGCTCTCATGCAAGTTTCATGTTGTCTTAATCATGTTTGAATCACCTAAATACGGCGTGAACACGACACACACAACCAGATTGAGAATCTGGAATATCAGCCCACGGCCGACCGCGCCATAGCGGTGGTCAACCGCGTGCAGGACAGAGGCCTGAGTAGGCTCTGGAACTCGTCACGATCGACTGTCGTTCTTGTGCGGTCAACCACCACACAGTCTGTGGCCCTGTGCGTGTTTTTTTCAACTGTTGAGTTTTCGAGCTAGTCTCTCGATCTTGTACTGTTATGATAAAATGTTTATGAGCTGTTTAACATCTGAAATGTTAGTAAACACCAGATATGGACACATATACCAAGATATATACACGTATGTTTAAAATATAATGTGTTAACATGATAAATAAGAAAAATACACAAATATTATATTTCCGGAATAGGGAGATGAAACCTATTTCCGCAGGGCGATTGAGTAAGAGTATTACAAAAGTATCGTTATATTATGTTTCTGGGATAGGAAGATAAAACCTATTACCACAGAGCGATTGAGTAAGAATATTATAAGAGTATCGCTAATATATAAGAGATGCACATTTGTAAGTAATATAAATTATAAATTGGTTTTCATTTTTGAATACCCGCGAGTAGGATGCTTTCTTTGAGACCGTGACTTACACAACATGGTATTTGGTTGGCTTTTGTTTGGATGAGTTCCTTTTATGTTAGATCCATCTACCCGAGTGTAGATCAAGATGAGATATTTGTTCTACATGTTTGAGGTTTGGAGTGTTTTCCTTTTGGTTTATTGCTTTCATTCATAGGGTTTGCAGTTAGTATTTAGGGAGTCACAATTTGAGACATGGTATATATATGAGGGTTTTCTTGTTTGGATTATTTCGCTCGACGTACTAACTCTCGTATTGTGATTTCCTAAATATTAACTTCCAGTTAGAATTTTATGAATGATTTCATATGTATATTTACTAACTCTATTTTCTATATTCTCCTACCCCTTCCCTTGGGGAGAGGTGGAGATGATCTCGCTATAGCACTTTGACGCTCGTTGTTTTTCCCCCTTTAGGCAGCGAGTCAGGCACACGGAGAGTCGCAGGTTGATGAGATTTCCACATAGATTTCATCTAGCTATTTACTATTTAGTAGTTATTTCAGAACTCCACAGTTAGTTGTTTATGTTCAGACTCTAGACTTGTATTTTATTTTGTAGAGGCTGAGAGTCATAGTGATATTTTATTTGACTCATTGTACTTGAGGTTTATTTTAGAGTCAGAGGTATTTCTACTCTATTTTAGTTGGGCTCACTAATGATTATTCTCATGCTTCCTCTGTGTATATCTGGCTTTACTCTATTTCTTTTATTTGTTTGTTTGTACATTCACCTATTTGTTATTTCCACTAGAGAGGTAGTAATTATGATGGTGAAACATATCGTAGAACGGTGTTTAGTGCTTGGCAGGTTTGACAATCTGGGTTTTACCTTGGACTGCAGCCTTGTGTGAACCCTAGGATGTCACAGTTGGTATCAGAGCTCTAGTTCCAATATCCTTAGGATCATCCTTGTGTCATATTATGGAATTAGGATAGAGTTTCTTAGGAATCGTGTATACAGTCAGCTAGGAATTCCTAGTATGAGTGAGGACGTATTATATATATACGCGAAAAATTACAAATATTTTTTAATGATGAATTATTTACTTTGTAATAAGGCATGTTATGAGTAATATGTGATACGATTAACTTATTAGTATATGTTATATCTTTTTCTGCTTGAGATTCTATTTACTACGTAATAAGCTCTACTTCTATATTATAGATGTCAGGAAGAGGACGTGGACGCCGAGGTACTCGTGCTTAAGAAGCTAAGCAAGTTGATAGAGAGCCCGAACCACAGCAGGCTTCGCAGTACTTAGTGGATCTCATAGCACCGTTAGCAGCTCGTCTGGCAGCTATAGAGGAGCAGTTAGCAGATCAGGGTCGGCAGGGAACACCCATTCAGGAGGAGATACCAGAGAGGACACTGGTAGTCATGTCGCCACCTTCAATTGATGATGGAGTAGCTGAGCAAAAGGCTTAGCTTCGTTTGGTAGAGAGGTACCAGAAGTTGAAGGCTCCAGAGTTTCATGGTTCGACGGACTCCATTGCGGCACACAAATGAAAGGAAGATGTAAGCAACATTATGGACATACTTAATATGAATATTGTGCAAAAGCAAAGGCTAGCAGCTTTCAGCCTCAAGAATGATACAGGAGAATGATATCGGCTTCGTTTTACTCCAAAGCAGAGGTTGACAGCCTCATGGGAGACTTTTGTGTATTCTCCAAGGAGCAGTATGTTTCGGCTGTAGCGAAAGCCGGAAAGGAGTTAGAGTTGGCTCGATTAGAGCAGGGGGACATGTTGGTGATGGATTTTGAGAGTAAGTTCATGTCACTACTTAGATTCACTGACATGTGGCACACTAAGGAGAGACAGGATCAGATGTTCATGATGGGACTTCATCCAGGTTTGCACCGATATCTAGTATCTCGGAGATTCCATTCAGTGGGAGGGGTGGCAGATGCTGCTATAGCCCAGGAGATAGACATCGCTATGTTTATCAAGGGTAAAGATGGAAATGCTAAGTCAGGATAGTCAGGAGATAAGGGTAAGGGTAAGAGACCTTTTACAGGCTCAGGAGGACCCCAGCATCAGAATAAGTTTCCACAGCAGTAGGGTCCCCATAAGAAGGGCAATCATCAGGATCAAAGGGCGCAGCAGCAGTGCCGATTTTATAGAGCTTGTTTCAATTACAATAAGCCAGGTCACCGAGTAGCAAGGTGTCGCAGCGCACCCGCAGTAGGCCAGCAGGGTAGGAATCCACAACAGCAGCAGAACCGCACTCAGGGTCGCAGTCAGGGTCAGCAGTTGAGGATTGAGGCACCTCCAGCAGTCCTGAGGATTAAGGGACAAGTGCGAGCAATTCATGAGATCTAGTAGGGACAGATAGTCCCATATGTTCCAGGTGATGCAACACAGCCGACTGGTAGGGTGTATGCAGTTGTTCCTCACGATCATGGCGTGAGCGGGATGGTGGTGGAAGGTACTTTCCTTGTGAATTCATTTTTAGCACGTATTCTTTTTGACTCTGGCACTTCGCATTCTTTTATCTCCTATGATTTCTCGGTTAGTCTCCAGCTTGTGGAGTAGTCATTAGATTTCCTTTATATGTATCTACTCCTTTAGGGGAGACGTCTCTTTTAGAGAGTATTTGTAGGAGATGTGTCATCAGCTTGGACGATTTTGAGTTTGTGATAGACCTGATCGTATTGCGTATGTCTAAGTTCGATGTTATCCTTGGTATGGATTGGCTATCTTTCTACCATATGAGTATCTATAGTCAGTTTGTGAGCTTTTGATGGATCTAAGTTAGTGGTAGTGACCTCCAGAGACAACCAGTTTGCGGAGTCATATCTGACATACATCGAGGAGGTGATGTTACGGAATCAGGACACAGATTTGAGTGAGATGTGAGTTTCAGAGTTCTAGAATATCTTTCAGGACATACCAGGATTACCTTCAGTGAGAGAGGTTGAGTTCTATATAGAGTTGTAGCCACCGCGCCGATTTCCTGAGTTCCTTACTGTATGACGCCTGCTGAGATGAGGGAGCTACAGATCCAGCTAGATGAGTTATTGTCTCAGGGATTCATTCGATGGAGTCATTCTTCATGGGGAGCACCGGTCCTCTTTGTGAAGAAGAAGGATTGGAGTATGCGATTATGCATTGATTATCGCGAGTTGAACAAGGTCACTATCCGAAATAGGTATCCATTACCGAAGATCGATGACTTGTTCGACCAGTTGCAGGGAGCTCAGTGTTTTTTGAAGATAGATCTTCGTTCCGGTTATCATCAGTTATGGGTTCGGGAGATGGATATTCCCAAGACCGCCTTCTTGACTCGATATGGGTCATTCAAGTTTCTTGTCATGCTATTTGCGATGAGCAATGCACCCGTAGTATTCATGGATTTGATGAATCAGGTTTTCTGTCCATACTTGGACCAGTTCGTGATAGTTTTCATCAACAATATTCTTATCTATTCGAGATCGGAGGCAAAGCATGAGCAGCATTTGAGGTTGGCATTGCAGACTTTGTGGAAACACTAATTGTATGCAAAATTTAGCAAATGTGAATTCTGGTTATCAGAGGTTAGATTTTTGGACCATGTCATCAGCCAGGAGGGCATTGCAGTAGACCCGACTAAAGTGGAGGCCATACTTGATTGGGAACTACCAAAGACAGTTACAGAGATTCGTAGCTTCTTGGGTCTAGTGGGCTATTAAGTAAATTTATTCATGACTTCTCGAAGATCACGACGCCACTTACACGCCTTACTAAAAAGGGTGTACAGTTTATTTAGAGCACAGAGTGCCAGAAGGTATTTGAGACATTGAAGACTAAGTTGACTTCAGCACCAGTATTGATTATTCCCAACAGTGATAAGACTTTTGTTGTCTACACTGATGCATCTTTATCGGGTCTTGGAGGAGTATTGATGTAGACCCAGAGAGTCATAGCCTATATTTCGAGACAGTTGAGGACTCATGAGTAGAATTATCCCACGCACAATTTGGAGCTAGCAGCAGTGGTCTTTGCACTGAAGACGTGGAGGTATTATTTGTACGGAGTGCAGTTTGAGTTATTCACAAATCACCAGAGTATGAAGTACCTCTTCTCACAGAAAGAACTCAACCAGAGGCAATGGCGATAGATAGAGTTTATTAAGGATTATGAGTTCGCTATACAGTATCATCCGGGAAAGGCAAACGTGGTAGCAGACACGTTGAGCAGGAAGCATCGTCACGGGCTAGAATCTTTGAG
Source organism: Asparagus officinalis (assembly GCF_001876935.1). NCBI lineage: Eukaryota > Viridiplantae > Streptophyta > Magnoliopsida > Asparagales > Asparagaceae > Asparagus > Asparagus officinalis. Next base: position 122,433,427 of record NC_033797.1, on the reverse strand, counting down.
GTGTTCACTATATCGGGATCTTTATACGCTCAGTCATTATGATTTTAGGCCAGAGATTGGCAAGAGCAGTGTTTTCTTAGGAGCTTTATCAGTACAACCATCTTAGGGAGATAGAGTAGTCAGAGCTCAGTTAGAGGATTCATGGATTCAAACCCACAAGGGGGAGATCTCCAAAAAACCCAAGGATGATTGGACTATTGGAGTAGATGGAGGCCTTCGGATGAAGGGTAGGATCATCATGTCGAACAATCTACAGCTGAAGAGGGAACTTTTGATGAGGCACATCGCAACAGATATACAGTGCACCCAAGCACAACGAAGATGTACAAGGATCTGAAGAGACATTTTTGGTGGAGTGGTATGCGTAGAGAGATTGCAGATTATGTGACTAAGTGTTATACCTGCCACCAAGTTAAGGCAGAACATCAGAGACCTGCAGAAACCCTGCAGCCTTTACCCATTCCTGAGTGAAAGTGGGCAGATATTTCCATGGATTTCATACTAGGGTTGCCTAAATCAAAGAAAGGAAATGATTTTATTTGGGTGATAGTAGACAGATTGACAAAGTAGGCGCATTTCTTACCTGTGAGGATGACTTATATGACGGACACCTATGCGAGGATTTTTATTCGAGAGATTGTCAGATTGCATGGAGTTGCGGAGACAATTGTATCAGATCAAGGCTCAGTCTTTACATCCCATTTCTGGAGGAGTTTTTCAGGATACTTTTGGCAGCTAGTTATCATTTAGCAGTGTATTTCACCCCCAGACAGATGGTCAGACCGAGAGGGTAAATCAGGTATTGGAGGATATGCTGAGAGCATGTGTTATAGATTTTCAGGGTAGCTGTGAGGTGTTAGACTCTAGAGGGGGGGTAATTAGGGTCTTATGCTAATATAATCCCGATTAAAAGCTAAATTAAAAGAATATTGATTAATTGGTTCTTGCAAGAATGATATGAGATGGATATGAATAAGAACAATAAGAATATGCATAAATAATATATAAGCCAAGCAAAACACACACACGATATGTTTACGAGGTTCGGTCACCACGACCTACGTCCCCGCTCCTCAACTCGAGGAGATAACCACTATCACAATCCGGTTTGGAAGCCGGAACTTCTACACACTCAGTTTACAAGTTCACCGAAAACTCTCACACACCAAACACTATGCAATCACACTTTACACACTAAGTGTAGGAACCTAACCCGTGTCCTCCTCCTCAAGTGCTCGGATGCAACCTCTCCCTAGGTTCGTCAACCGATGCCACTCCTATTGGATTTGACCCCGTCTCTCGCCTCACACTTCTCTTGGTGTACAAGTGTATTATAAGTGATACTCACAATAAAAGATAAATACAATGATTTGTTCTCAATAACAAATGAGAACACAATGAAGTTCACACTCACTAAATCACACCCCCACAACCCACACTATATAGTATGAAAATATTAAGCTCAATATGTGTGTGTGATAACAGTGAATGAAAATAATACAACTCAATAAATATAGCTAATGAAATGAAAATGGAATAGTAAGCTATATAAGAGTTTAGAAAACTTCTCAAACAAGAAGAACAGTAGATGATAATCCCAATAGAATTTGAAAGTCGCTTCTTGTTGTAGGAAAAACTTCTTTTGAAACAGACTGATGAAATCAGCTTAAACAGCTCTTTTAAACACACTTAATATTTTGTTAAACACAAAACTTGGATGAATAAAAAGAGAGTAGCAATGGGGTATTTATACCCTCTCAAATATCAGCCAAAAACCAACTTAAAAAGACTAAAAAGCCCCCAGAGAGTCGTTGTGAAAATAGCTGTTAAAAACCAATGATTAGATCGGCGGTCGACCGTGGAAATCTCGCGGTCGACCCGTTGTGAAAATAGCTGTTAAAAACCAATGATTAGATCGGCGGTCGACCGTGGAAATCTCGCGGTCGACCGTGAGGAACAAAAATCCTGAGTATAGGGTTTTAAGGCTGGCGGTCGACTGCGAAACTCTCTGGTTGGATCACGGTCGACCATCACGGTCAACTGCGAGCATATAAAAACCAAATTTAAAAGGAAGTTCATGACGGTCGACCGTGGCGGTCGATCGCAAACTGATACAGACTGAAAAACCTGTTTTTGGCCAATTTTGAAAATGCATAAAAAATATTAAACCAATTCCAAAAATAATAAAACTTTGGGAAAAGTTTCTAAATGATAAAATGAACATGTTAGAAAAGGAATTTTTGGAAAAATAATTTTCGTTTGCAAAAACACACTGTTTTTGAAAAGTGTTCGTAAAACCTGTATTTTACGAATATGAAAATTTTGATATGACTCATAAATACGTAAATATATCTCATGCATGTATTATGTATAAATAATAGAGTATGAAAGAGTTGTAAACATGAGATAAAAGATATTGTAACGACGTTTGATGAAAAATCATTTATTTGGTAGAAAACGTCAAAAATCGTGTTAAGTGTACATATATTGAGCTTAAATATAAACATACAATATATGTAAGTAAACTAAACTTATACCTAGGTAATTCCACACATATGAACTTGAATCTTTAACGCTTGATTGTTGTGTGTTGAAATACCTGTAGAGAGAAACATAAACACAAAACTAAACTATATATTAGCGATAAATTGTTTGACAAATCATCATCAAAACTATAGGGTCAACAATCTCCCCCTTTTTGATGATGGCAAATAATTTATACATGAATATAAAATATATACTGATAAACCACATATAAACCAATCATGTATACAACATGAATAAACCATACATGAATAAACCAAAACCACATTAGATTTTCTCCCCCTTTGACAACATCAAAAAGGGGGGAAAATAAAATAGGAGCAACGCTCCCCCTACATATAAGCACAGATAAAAATCAAGTATATGACCAAAAGCTCCCCCTGTCAAATTGTATAAGTGACATCTAAAGAGCATATATAGGAGCTAAACAATAATTATTCATACACAGCAATAAACATTTAGAATCCAAAGGACGCATCATTAGCAACAAACACAATAGATCACAAATCATCACTTAAACACCAAAAAACTACATAGTTTTCCACAAACATAGTTTTCCACAAACATAGTTTGTTCCACAATACTACAAACCATACACAAATGTTTCACAAAGACACATAGTTTTCCACACGAACATAGAGTTATTACAACTCAAAATAAAGCATAAGTATCAACTCAAAATAAACATAAACATCACCAAAAGCATAGAATCCAACAAACTCCAATAAGCAGCATAATCAATCATCACCATCACCGTCAGAAGCATGGCCAGAGCCAGATGTAGATCCATCATCAGAGCCATCAGCAGAGCCCTCCTCAGAACCAGACTCAGATCTGCAAGAGGGATCCGGGATCCCGAGAGACTGACGCTGGTAGGATAGAATAGTCCTGACATCCCTCTGGATAGTTGAGACCTGAGTCTCAAGGCGATCCAAACGGGCACAGATATCAGAAGTGGAAGAGGAAGCTCTAGATTGAGAACGGGAAGATGATGGAATAGTGGGATCAGATAAAGAGTCAGACAGTTGCATACGAGAGAGAGAGAGAGAGACTCCATCAAAAAAGTCCTTCTTGGGTTCAACTTTGGGTTCATGTGTGAGATCAACACCGAAGTGTTGAAGGATAAGGGTGATGAAGGAGCCAAAGGGTAGAAACTTGAAATGCTTAGATGCCATGTTTTTGAGAAAGACATTTGCCCAATCTACTTTTATTTTGGCAAAAATGGCATATACAGCATTGATCTTGTCAGGAGAAAAATGATCAAAACTACCAGTTTTAGGAATCAGATTTTGAGCAATGACTCTAGCAATAATTTTGGCATTGGGATTAAGAGAAGTATTGTTCATCGGATAAGTGCAACCGGGTTTAAACAAGAGGTCGTTCACAGCTGGATCATCATGCTCAATAGACATAAGTTTAACATCACCTGTCGGGATTTTAAGAATCCCCGCAAGTTCGTTGGCAGAAAAAGAAATAGTAACATTTTTAACAGATGTACTAATGGTCTGAAGACCGTCAGCAGAGGATGACACAGATAAGTTGGCATAAAACAGATAAACCAGAAAAGGATAATAAGGAACATTACGTTCCTCATCTAACAGCCTTGTTCGCGGGAAAAATTATTTTCTTCATTGAGTTCATTGTTCTCTCAAGTAACTGCTTTTCGATTACAAAAGATCCGATCTTTTTATAAGATCCGGTTACAACAAAATCAAAGAAAAAATAAAAAAAGATTACAACTTTTCTTTTTCGAACGAATCGCAAGATCCTGTTTTGCGGTCTCTTGCTTTTGTGGGTTCTTTGCCTGCGCCGGGGTTAATCCGTGGACCACCGTGCGATCTAGATCTGGTTAGATCTACACGGTATAGTGGGTGTTATCTCACGAAGGAAATAACAGCTGGGGGGTACTATTTCACCAAGGAAATAATAGCCTTCTCGGGATCAAAGGTCAAGCTTTGATCCGGAGGATAACCGTATAGATCTCAGATCCGATCCCTCTCGAACTCCTACCTTATTTAACGTGGACGATCGCCGAGCACCGGATCTGAAAGAGCAAGTCTTCAAAGCTTCAAATCTCCAAGGTTCAGATCTCAATTCAGCAGAGCTTCGCCTTCAAAAATTCCAACCCTTCACAAATGAGCCCCCCTAGCCTATTTATAGGCACCTAGATCTGTGCCTAGGCACAGGTGGCCGGCCACCTTGGTGGCTCGGCCACCGAGCCACCTTTTGGTGGCTCGGTTCGGAGCCACTAATTGGTGGCTCGGCCACCGAGCAACCTTTTGGTGGCTCAGTTTTGGCCGAGTCCTCCAAAGGTTGGTTTTCAACATTTTTTCGGTTTCGCTGTTGATTTGGACTCTGATTTGTTTATCTGAATCCTGATTTGGTAGTAAACCCGCCTCGTCGTTGATCTGAACTCTGATTTGGAAGTCCGGATCCCGATTTGGCAGTAAATCCGCCTTGGAGTTCGAGTTCGAATCCGTTCTACGGTTGGATGACTCGTTGACTCACCGAACCATTAGCTTGATTCCGCACACGAGTGGATGTATTCTGTTGTTCGCGTACGGTTCGTTAGCCTCGTATCCTCGTTAATATGCTTCGTCACATCTCACTTAGCTTCGGTGTTACGGTCTAACGATTACGCTTGGATACATCGCCCGATGGTTCGTTGGTTTGTTGAATCACCGTGCCGAGCTGTGTTAAGGGACCTATAAGCAGTTTTATACGCCTACAAGAGGATGTAAAAGAAAGGGAATCAATCCGCCGAAGAGCACCAAGATTCTTCTATAATACCGAGACCCATACATTATACCGTAGAGGGTACAATAGGGGACTTTTGAATGGCTTCTATTCTTGATTCCTTCAATCCTTCAGGCTATTCGGTGCTTTGTCGAATGTCTGTAAGGGTTCCGGTGCTGCATTTATTATCTGACCGTTGTCGGAATTTTAAACTTGAAGTCGATTCTTGATTTTCTGATCTTTAGCTCGTGTTTGTTGGTTCAACATAGAACTGACCCTCGACTGTTGGCGTTGAGTCTTTATTTGCGACGCGTTATCCGGTGTAGTGTTGTTGAGTTATCCTTAAGAATATTTTTAGAAAAATATTCTCCAGAAACTTCTCAACCAAAAATAGGGAATAGTTTATACTCGTATACCTTATTGGAGTATTTTTCATGTCCGAATGAGCCGAACCGGCCTAATAATGACCCAAAAAAGGCAGTAATTAGGCTCAAAAAATCTTCCGACCCTTCCGAATGTGTGGGAGAGGAAAGAATAAACAAAGGACTGAACCCTCGGTCGATTTGAAGTTGTTTCGATGCTCGGTTCAGCTTCAATTTGAATTCTGGTTCAAATCTGGTTCAAACTGGTTCAACCTGGTTCAAGACTGGTTCAACTTGGTCAGTGTAAAGGACCTACAGTTAGCTTTAATTCCTGACTCCTTCGATTTTCAGTCTATTCGATGCTTTGACGAATAGCTGAAATCCTTCCGGCGCCGCGTTTATCGTCTGGCCGTCGTCGAATTCTCAAATCTAAGACTGATGATTTGAGTTTGGCTCGTGTCATCGAATTAACTTTGAACTGACTATCTCCGTCATGATATATTGACTCTTGTTGACTTTTTGCTCGCAACGCGTTGACTGGAGTTGACCTAGGGTTACGCGTTGACCGGTGTTGACCTAGGGTTTCGGATCGCTTGACATTTGTTGGAGTATACACAGTTTAAGCTCTTGAGGTATTGGAGCATGGCGGTCCTAAATATTGGGCTGCAGGACCAACTATTAAAGCTGATTCATCTGCACGTGTGGATCTTATCCTGAATTTGTTGGATGTCTAAGTCACGAAACCAACTAATGGGGCTGGTGCGTCAGTGACTTTCGCATATATAGGATTTTTGGCAAACCCTCAGCCAACAACGGGTTTGATGCACCTTTACCGACTACCGTTTGAGTCGGGCTAGCATGCGGATTGTTTAAGTCCGTTCCGCATGTGACGTTATGCTGAAGGAATAAACTCCCTTAGACTTGATGCTACGACTTCGAATACGTAGACTTCGCCATTGTTACAGGAACAGGCTACCCGGCAACACGTGTTAGGCGTTGACTTTAGGATTTTTGGCTAACCCCTAGCCTTCAACGGATTTGATTAGCCTTTACCGACTACCGTTTGAGTCGGGCTAGCATGCGGATTGTCTAAATCCGTTCCACATGTGACGTTGTGCTAAAGGAATGAACTCCCTTAGACTCACTGCTACGACTTTGAATACGTAGACTTTGCTATTGTTACGGGAATAGGCTACCCGGCGACAGGTGTTAGGTGTTGACTTTAGGATTTTTGGCTAACCCCTAGCCTTCAACGGGTTTGATTGGCCTTTACCGGCTACCGTTTGAGTCGGTCTAGCATGCGGATTGTCTAAATCCGTTCCTCATGTAACGTTGTGCTAAGAGAGTGAATTCTCTGAGACTTTGTGCTATGACTTCGAATACATAGGCTTCGCCATTATTACGGGAATAGGCTACCCGGCAACGTGTATTAGATGTTGACTTATCCCTACTTAGGCTTCGGGATAAAATACCCCAGAATCGAAGTCTAGTGTCTTCTTCCACGGAGAAAGACTAAACCGGCGACGCGGATTAGGCGTCGACATATCCTTTCTTAGGATTCAGGATGAAATTCCCCATGCGTGTAAGGCATGGATTTTGGTGTTATTAATAACAATCTGCCACAATGTTGAATATGTGAACGGGTGTTCTTTTTGACGGTTAAGAACTAACCGGCAGCGCGGGTTAAGCGCAGACTTATCCTTGCTTAGGTTTCAGGATAAAATACCCCAGAATCAGACTCTGGTGTCTTTTTGTGCGGAAAAAGACTAAACCGGCAGCGCGTGTTAGGCGCAGACTTATCCTTACTTAGGTTTTAGGATAGAATACCCCAGAATCGAACTCTGGTGTCTTTTTGTACGGAAAAAGACTAAACCGGCAGCGCGTGTTAGGCGCAGACTTATCCCTGCTTAGGATTCGGGATAAACTTCCTGGGATGAATCCTAGATTGATAAATTTTGGAAAAGATCGGTGCAGGAAAGGAAGAATTTTATATTCTATTTCCCGATCTTCTTTTAGGGTGAAGGCGAACCCGAATACAAGGAAGGAAGAATTTTATATTCTGTTCCTTGATTCTGGAAAGGAAGAATTTTATATTCTATTTCCAGCGCAAAAGAAACTAGAAGTGGGATCTCCACTCCGAGAATCTGGAAAATCTAGATAAAGTTACCTTTTATAGGACTGGTTATCTAATCTGAAGATGAGTTCCTCGTTTATCGAAGTGAAATTTCAACGTTGGTTATAACCATGAGAAGGCTTAACCAAAGAGAAAAGAAGGGAGTTCTTTCGTTTATCGAAAGGGGACTCCGAACTGAAAGTGGACCTCTTGTTCATGGAAAGAGTCAAGAGGGCCAGAAAGACATTTTTGGTGGACTCACTGTCAATTGAAATTGATTAGTGAGGGATTTTGGTGGTGAAAATGATTTTGGGTTATCCTCTAGAATATTAAGTGTAATATTCTTCAAGGAACTTTCCGGTAAATGGGTTATCCTGATTGTACTAGGGATAGTATTTTTTCAGGAACTTCCCATTTATTGGCATTAATTGCCTGACGCCCTCTTGAGTAATCAGGCGATATGCGCCGTTTGAGTAGACTGTGTCTATCACAAACGGTCCTTCCTATTTGGGTTCAAATTTACCTTTCTTCTTGGAGTTGAGGATTATCGGTCGACGAACAGCGAGGACCAGATCTCCTTCCTTGAAGCTTCTTTGTCGGACTCTTTTGTTAAAAGCCCTAGATATTCTGGCTTGATAAAACTCAATGTGTTGTTGAGCTTCCAAGCGCTTTTCATCCAACCTTTCGAGTTCTTCGAGACGTTTTTGATGTTGTTCTTCTGTCGTCATCTCAGTTGTGAGAGCGATCCGAAGAGATGAGATTTGGATTTCCAATAGTAGCATAGCTTTACATCCGTATACCAACGAATATGGGGTGGCCCCTGTGGGTGTGCGTATGGTGGTGCGATAAGCCCAGAGTGCTTCGCCGAGTTTATCGTCCCAGTCTCGTTTATTGGTCTTCACGAGCTTTGACAGGATTTTAATAATCGTCTTGTTAAACGCCTTAGCTAATCCATTCGCAGCGGGATAATAAGCTGTTGACGAAACCTCTTGAATTTTGAACTTGTCACAAAACCTGACGAAGACGTTGCTTATGAACTGTGGACCGTTGTCATGAATGATCCGTCTCGGCATGCCGTGTCTGTATATGACATGATGCTTGATGAAATTGATGACGTTGTTTGTCTTCACTTCTCTAAGCGGAATCGCTTCAGCCCACTTTGAAAAGTAATCCGTGATTGCGAGAATGAATCGATCACCTTTGACTGAAGGGGGAAAAATAGGACCGACAATGTCCATGCCCCATGTCTCGAACGGCCAAGACATGGTTGACGTGTGTAAATGCTCTGGTGGTTGGTGCATATAATTTGCATGTATTTGACAAGCATGACACTCTCGGGCGTATTCGATTGCGTCACGAACCATTGTTTGCCAAAAATATCCCATTCTCCTGATGCGATCATACAATTTGGGACCGGGCTGATGCGCACCACATTCTCTTTCGTGTGCTTCCTTAAGAACTTCTTCTGCTTCTTTGTTCGAAAGGCATCAGAGTAACAAACCATCGTACCCTCTACGGTATAACGTATGGGTCTCGGTATTATAGAAGAATCTTGGTGCTCTTCGGCGAATTGATTCCCTTTCTTTCACATCCTCTGGTAAAATACCATATTGGACGTAGTCAATGATAGGAAAACGCCAATCTCGGGACTCAGACTCAATTTGAGTTGAATTCACCTCCTTGGCGTTTATGTTTCCGTCATCTTCCTCTTCAATATCCATATCGTATATGGGTATGCAGAGCTGATGCGTCCTTACTGTGACTAATAGTTCAGTTTCGGGAGGCTGCGCAAGTGATACCGCTAGTGCTGCCAGTGCATCCGCATAAGCTTTCTGGAGACGAGGGATATATTCAATAAAGAATTATTCAAAAGAATCTGCCATTTTGATGGCCTCCTGGTGGTACGGGATTAGGTCTTGGTTCCTGACTTCATACTCTCCACGTACTTGGTTGACTATCAATTGAGAATCCCCAAAAGCTTCGAGATATTCGACCCCCAGCTCCTTGGCGAAACTGAGTCCAATGAGAAGCGTGTTGTACTCGGCTATATTATTGGAACACGGACTAGTCAGTGAATAAGCCCGAGGCATCACATGCTTCCCCGGGGAAATTAAGACAACTCCAACTCCGGAGGAGACTGTAGAACATCCGGGGGTTATTGCCCTATTAACTGCTCTCGAAGCACCATCGAAGTATAATTGCCATACTTGTTGGTGCGACGTAGTGTTAACCTCGTGGGTTTCATCCGACAAGTCATCATATACTTCTGCCGTATCCATTGTCGGGTTTGCCGCCAAAAGATCGCAAATCGCTTGTCCTTTGATCGACTTCTGTTGTTTGAAGTGCAAATCATATTGGGACAAGAGAATGGCCCATTTCGCTAACCGCCAATTCATAGAGGCCGGTTGCATCATAAACACCCATACTGGATTAACGTTGGAAATAACGTAAATCGTCTGTCCAACCAGGTAATGCCGCATCTTTTGCACCGCGAATACCAATGCGAGAGATTCTTTCTCAATCATCGGATACCGAGACTCGGCGCCTATCAAGGTCCGACTTAGGTAATAGACTGCCTGTTCGTGACCATTCTCATCGTCTTGTGCTAGTAAGGTACTTATCGAGTGGTTCGTCGTCTTGAGATAAATCAAGAACGGTCTACCTGATTTTGGTGCAACGAGAACAGGAGGATTCGTCAGATATGTTTTGATATCTTCGAATGCTTTTTGGCAGGTGTCGTCCCAAATAAATGACACCCCTTTCTTGTTTAGTTTAGAGAATGGTTGGTATTTCCCTGAAAGATTCGAGATGAACCGCCGGATGTAAGCTAAACGCCCTTGCAATCCTCTGAGTTCTCTTAGATTTGGAACGATATTAGCTAGCCAATCTGGATGTTGCTCCTCTCGGATAAATCCTGATTCGATCAATTTCTTAACCTCTGCCTTAATGGCTTCCATAATCTGCGGACGAAACCGTCTTTGTTGTTGTTTGACAGGTTTGGCATCCAGCTTGATATCGAGGCGGTGCATTGCCACATTGGGGTCGAGCCCTGGCATATCTTCACAGTTCCACGCGAAGACGTCAATATATTCTCTGATGAGAGCAATTAATTTCTCCTTCTCATTTGAGGGAAGACTATCGCTGATGAATATATGCTTTGGGTTAGCCTCATCACCCATGTTAACTTGGACTATTTTATCTTCAGTGGGGGGTTCTCTCTGTTCGAACCTATCACCATACTGCATGTTCAGGTGATGAACCCATGGATCTTCCCATGTTGGCATTTGATCATCGTTCTCCATTGTGGACGGATCAGCTGTAGCCATGTTCGCCATTAGAGCTTTGAAAGCTTCCCCCAGACTTGTATCGGAATCCCATTCCGAGGCATCTGGCGAATTTCCATCTTTGTATTGTCCAGATGATTGGTCATTAATTAACCAGCAACATTCGTCTTCTGAAGAAGATTCATACCCTAACCCTCGTCTGTATTTATAATAATCGTCCGGTTTCCCTTTTAGTACATATGCCGCTTTGGCTGGAATACGAGGACCTCGATCGAAGTATAAACCTTCTCCGAGTGTGAAATCATACCCCTGCTTTTCCATGAGCTTGCGCGCTTCCGGACTATACTTAGATAAATGCTGACCCGATTTGTCGTCATTCTCATCTTCCTTTAAGAAATGATCTGGTAATGGAAAACATTCTCCTTTACCGTAAATCACTTCCCTTTCGCCTCCTATTTTGGTAGGAATGACCAAGGTTGTTCCGAAAGAATGCTGGAGGCGTTTCTTTGTTACATAAGACGACCGAAGCGGCACATATAAATCGGGATTATCATACAATTCTTTTATCACATCATCAAGAGACAGGGAGTACTCTAAATCGTTATTTATTTCATTATTGGCAAGTTGCCAGTTACAACTGCCCTCTGACGATTGTTCATCGTCAAGGTTGATTACAAAGGGTACAATGTCGTTTAAAACATAACCTCCATTGTAATCAAATCCGGCTTCGGTATCAGCTTCTTCTCCGCTGTCCGTGCCATGGGCCGATGATTCAGTATCGGATTCGTTACCATAAAGGAGAGAATCAGTGAAATAATTCTCATACCCTTTGAATGGTTGCTTATCCGCGACCACCGTCCTAACCTTATTATCAGTGTCGACATATTTCAAACACTGATGGAGAGTAAAGGGGATTATAACGTTACTATGGATCTAAGGTCGACCTAATAGTAAGTTATATGAAGTCTCGGCATCAATCACATAACATGTGACTTCCGTCTTCAAATCACCCATTTGACATTTTATCCGGATCTTACCCAAGGGTCTTGACCCGCTAGTGTTGAATCCATAGATAACAGTGCCTGTGGACGCTAACTTACTAACTAAAATGCCGAGGAAATGCATCAAGCGAAGCGGCATAATACTCACAGCAGAACCCAGATCCACTTGGATTCGGTTGACCTTGCTGGAACCAATGTACCCAATGAAATATAGGGGTCGATCATGGTTTGAATTCTTCGTCTGCATGTCCTATTTGGTGAAGGTAATGCAGGGAAGGTTTTTAGCCGCTATATTGCAGTGCTGAATTGACAGTTCTGACTCTTCAAGTGCCGGCTTGATCCGAGTAAGGAACACTTCTGAATTGGCCAAGGCTTCTTACAAGGCTTCCCTTATTTCTTTGGACAACCGTAGCAACTCATACAATGTTATCCGCGATGGGATGTTAGCTAGCTGAGCCATAATATCGAAGACGTGCAGAGTGTTCGAGCTTTCCGGTTTATCTCTTCCAATCGGACGGTTAAAACGAGACTGCTTCGGGTTCTGAACCTCCTGGGGCCTCTTTTCTTTCTGTTTATCAACCGGCTGTCGTCGAGCTTCTTCAACCGGTTTAGGAGTTGTGATCACACCCAGCTCTGTGAGAGTTTTGGCTGGCCCCCGTTTAGTCACCCCCTGCTCAGCTAACTGATCACTAGGTGATGGATAGTTGAAGTGATACTCATTTCCGCTTCTAGTGGCGAAGACTTCCTGTTCTTCTTCGGAGAGCGGGAAGGTAGGAACTTCATTACCATCCTCTTCGAAAATCACGGAGGTAGCATTGCAAGACTTGCCTTTACCCTTCTTGGTCGAGGAAGTCGTCCACTGATCGTCTTCAATTAGATCGGGATGAACCCAGAGGATTTCACCGTTTGGGGCTATGTGTGGCACAAGTCCTTTTTGGCGTTGTCCATGTGGGTCATCATTCACCATCTTTATTCCTACTTTGGTGATGCGTTCTGGTTTAAACCATGCTGTGGGCACCGATCCAAAGCTGATTGAAACCGCATTTGCTCCAACATTCTTGGACGGCTTCGGGGTTATGACGCCTACATCAATTAACACCTGGATCTTATCCTTGAGATGGTAGCATGACTTGGTAGGGTGATGGACCGCTCTATGGTATGCGCAATACTTTGGATCCGTCACTTTGCTAGCCCCTTCTTGATCCACGATCGCCGGCAACTGGATTTTGTAATTCTCCAACAGGTACTTAAAGATGTCGGGGACTTCATCATCTTTGAAGGAATACACTTTGGGAAATCTTGGCTCCGAAGATTTCTGCTTCTGAGGCCGTTGTTGCTGTATGTAGGAAAAATTGCAATGAAAAGAATAAAGAAAACTGATTTGTATTTCTTTGATTCTTATTACAACTTGATTACAAAAGAGAAGAGAAACGAATTTGGTTCTCTCCTTTGTTTAAAACTGGGTTCTTCTCGGTAGCGATGGAATGCCTCCTTCGATTGCTCGCGTCGAATTTGCTCTCCGTTGACGATCCGACCGTCTCTATCTCGTGGGAACGATGAACTTCTGTGGAAAGTTTGATAAATACCTCTGAATGAGTTTAAGAACTCTGAACGAGTTTGAACTCTGTGAATAGAGTTGTTAGAACCGAAAATTCGGTTAATGATCACGCTGTTATTCTGTTGTAGAAGAATCCTCTCAGATTTGATCTTCTGAGTATGATTCAAAAATCCTATCTCCAAAGATTACGCTGCTGCTGAATCTCCAACCTGTGCGGTTTTTGATCTCCTTTCCCAAAAAGCCAGCCCTTATCTGTTTTAGAACTGAAAAATCTCCAACCTGTATGGTTTAGATCTTTTACATCCAACCTATATGGTTCAGATGCCAAAAATCCAACCCTTTGCTCTGTTGGGTTCGTTGAGCTTTTATAGGGGGATAGGAGGTTGTAACTGACCCCTATATCTGCTCCTACGTAGGCGAAAATCCCTCAGAACGTGGGATAAACGGTTTTGAAACCGTTCGACTCATGTTTTAATGAGTCAAACGCCCAATCTGGCGTTTAGCACCCAACTTCGCCTCTTAGAATTGAGACACGAGGTTGGGTGTTAGCTGAACATCATTGAACGTGAGGGTCGCTCGCGTTTTGGCTTGTTGCCTGCTTGGAAACGCGGGGGTCGGTGTTGGTTGGACCCCTACGAATGCGAGGGTCACTCACGTTTGGCCTGTGGCTTGGAAACGCGGGGGTTGCCTGCACTTCCAGAGTTGTAACGCGGGGATGACATCCGTGTTTTAGAAAGAGCTATTTGACTTGTAGCTTCTTCTATGGTGCGTTGCAAGGACCGTTGTTCAGTAATCCTGGCTTTAGCTGTTGTAGGGTATGAAAATCGTCAGATTGTAACTTTCCCCGTATTTTGTGAAGACTGCTGAATAGAGTTTTCATCAGTTGTCGGAAGTGTCGTTGAATTATAACTCTTCTCGATCTATGTGAAAAGTCCTCTATTTGCCGCTTTCGATTGTCGACCCGAAAGCTATTTGATTGTAGCTTTCATTGTGAGAGCTTGACGGGAATCAACATCCATAGTGTTTTGAAGATGAATATTTGCCCACAGCTCTCTACCAAGCAACTCACCAACTTTCGATTGTCGGCGCGAAAGCTATTTGATTGTAGCTTTTATTGTAGGAACTTGACGGGAATCAATATCCATAGTGTCTTTAGATAGATATTTGCCCACAGCTCTCTACCAAGCAACTCACCAACTAAGTCCAACCTTTCATTTCTAAAATCATTATACTGCTCATCAGCATCACCAATAATTGCTAATATAATATTAGTCGTGCCGTTGTCGCAGCCATCAAGATCAATCATCTCAGAAATGAGGTCGTGTTTGTGGCGATTGTGGAGTTGCGAATGCAGTGATTAGAAAGTCGTCTGATTGTGACTTCCATTGTCGGAGCCTGATAGGGGTCAGCTATTCAAAGTTTTCGAAAGTTCGCGGTTGACTGGGACAAATTTTCGGAATACTTTGGATCCTAAAATTTAGTGGATTGATTGCTCCCTCCGTCTGATCGAGCCAGATGATTTCGCCGTTGTAGGTTGTAATCTATCTGTACTCCTCTAATAGACTTCCCAGTGGAGTCGTTTGTTTCTTCCCGGCTTTGGTCGCCTTGACGATTGCTGTTAGCTCTTCTTTTATTCATCTGGGGCTGTGTCGTAGCCTTGGTAGTCAAGAAGCTGCTATCATAGCGGTCCAAACATAGAGATAATTTTTGCTTTTGAGGATTGGAACGCGTGGGTGAGCCCAGCGTTGGGAAATTTGAACGCGAAGGTGGGCATCGCGTTTGGAAGCTCAAACAACTCGAACGCGAGGGTCGAGTTTGGGCGGGCTGATGGCCTCGAATCCCGTCCGTTACGATTTGACAGCTCATAGCTGTCTATAAATAGACCGCTAGAGGTCAAATCAAGAGTCATTCGACTCTTCTTGAAACTTTAACGAAAAAATTTCGTTCTCATCTCCGACGAACACTGCTCATCTCCTCCGACGAGATTCTATGGCACCCAAGAAACCAGTTGCTTCCAAATTTGATGCCGCTGCGGCTCGAAGATCTGCACCGTCAGCGCCGGCCGGTGGCGCTGCTGCTCTGGCGAATACTTCCTTTGATTGGTGGTGAGTACGACCTCCGTGGCCATTAAACTTGCTTCGGCAAGTTCTGATCTTGAGATCAACGAGGAAACTCGTTTTAATAACGCGGGGTTGGACTCCATCGTTTGGTATTTCTGACGCGGGGTTCAACCTCCGCGTCTCAGATTTTTGATGCGGGGGTCGACCTGCGCGTCTGAACTTTTTAACACGGAGTTCATCCTTCGCGTCCAAGCTTATCTGACGCGGGGTTCGACCTTCGCGTCTGAACTTATCTGACGTGGGGTTCGACCCTCGCGTCTGAGTCCTGCTTTTGAGTTATCTAACTTTCTTCTTCCTTTTGTAGTGCGTCATACCAGTGAACCTCTTCTTTTTCGCCACCATTTTGGGCATGAAGGTGGTGCGGACATGAACATTATCTTCAGCTCACGCCAAGAACTCCCCGTTTTCCGAATTAGGGAGAATAGTCGCGTAGAAATAATTACCCAAGCTTCTTCTGACACTCTTAGGACATTGGTTACAGACGCCCGACTTGAAAGCCCAAGCCGTAAGCCAATAGTCAAACCTGGATATCTTTTCGGGGACTTTGTTGACTTCGACGCAAGCACTGCTTATGATGGGGACTATAAGTGGTTGCGGAAAGTTGGGGACCGCAACCTTTTCTTGCCCAATATGGAGAGGATGTTCCCCATATCTTATTTCCAGTGTGCTTCTGTCCCAAGGCATATGGATTGGCCCCTGGTTAAGGATCAAGATGGGGTTGCTCTCGGGACTTTGACTTTTCACGGGGTCCGCACAGTTGGTTATAACCGGCAGGTGACAGCTTTGCGGCCGAGTTTATTTGCTAAGGAGTATCCCCTTGGCGAAGCACCCAGCCCGGCGAAGACCTTTGTTAAGAGATTTTTGGAAAAGAAAGGAGAATTCCCCGCACAAGGATTTAGAGCTCCTGGTTGGGTTCATTCTCTAGTGACAGGGTGGTGGGCCCAGATGACCAAGTTCGTTTTGGATGAATTGGAAACCCCTCTTACCCAAGCTGGATTACTGGTTGCAGTGCAGGCTACTAAGTTTGGGATTATTCAGAGCCACTTTCACTTCTTCTCTATATTGGAGAAGTATAGTCCTGAGACTTGCACTTTCTTCACCCCTGTGGGGGAGCTAGGCTTCGCTCTTCACGAGATGCACGAAGTCTCAGGTCTTATTCTCGGGGATTTACCATACGGAGAATTTGTTCCGGGATCTGCGGAACTTAAACTTTTGAAGAAGACCAGCCCAGAAATTTATGCCACTCTCTGGGAAGTGATGTGTCACTTCCATATCTGCATGCAGCTGACGGGGGCTCGCGGAAGCGGCATCAAACAAGTGTCTTGGGCGGAATATTTATTCCGGAACTTGACCATTAAAGGAGGCTCTGTGACCCGATTGCCTGTCAGTACTTTGGAAGAGGTTCAGGCTCGTATTGACGACGCTACCTCCCATTACACCAATGAGGCCAAGGAGGATGTTTTCCCGGATCACACAGAGTTTGAGAGCTTTCATTATCAGGCTCTGATTCCAATTTCTGACGCGGCGTTGCTGGCTGGATTCTTGATGCTATGGCTCAAGCGTTGCGTCGTTCCTACCAGGCCGGTCGATGCCCTTGCTATTGAGGTGGTCTACCCGGCTGTTCTCTTGGCACATGGGAGACCTGTGAGCCTCCTCAGCGCCATGGTGGGTTGCTTACAGTATGGACTATGGGAGTTGGCCTCTGACTTCGTTGGTGTTACAGAGGTGGAGTCTGAGGGTCACAAGACTTTCAAGACTCCCAATCCCAGGGTACCAATGCCATATGCCTATTTGATGGCTTGGTACGTGCTTCACTGTCCTCCTTTGATGAGTGCAGCCTCTCCCCCTGAAGACTCATTCATCTCATTTGTGCAGCGACTAGAATCTGCGAAATGGGTGGGGGGTTACATGGTTAGAATTCGCCAAATCCTTGCGCGAGACACCAACTTCCATATCTACCGCTGTTAATGGATTCACTCAGCTGAGCGGGGGTGTTTTCCACTGGCTTCTATCCATCAGGCCAGGCTATCTGATCTTTTGGCAAGGCGTCAACTGTTTTATCGAGCCTTACCAACCCTATAGGTTCGCTCGCCAATTTGGGTATGATCAGTTGTATGTCGGGAACCCTCGTCCTCAACTCTCAGTTATAGCCAACTTATATGAAGGAGTCAGGGCCTGGTATTATTCTGTAGCAGGTTGTACCAAGGCCGTCTTCAAGCTTCCCCACAAAACTGCTAACTCCTATACTTCCATCAGCTTCTGTATTTGGTATTACGCTATCTTTCAGACTCCCAACTATAACTTGAATACATCTTGCCTAAAAGACATTAGGCATATGTATAATTTAAGGAAGGGGTCAAAGACATCCCGCTTGAAAGGGATCGATGAGTTTCTGTCCATCGAGAATCAATCTGCCGGACAAGAAGAGGAACAGGCAGCTGAGCCTGCTCCAGGGGAAGAGCAACGAGTGGTTGATCCTCCCGTGATAAGAGCAGCGGGGAAAAGAAAACTTTCTGCTGATGAAGCCGGCCAGTATGATAAGCAGATCCGTCGGAAACTACTGGTGGATTCTCCCTCCAAAGGCCAACAAAAATCCAAGTTGATGGTTGAGGCCATCAAAGCTGCTAAAGATGACGAACCACAGGAATCATCTGTGGCTGGTCTGCCACATAGAGCGGGACTTCGTTCTCATGGCCCAGCTCTGTCGGGCGAAGTTTCTTCTTATCATCCTCCTGAGGACGAAGAAGATGAATTAATGGCTGCAGATGCAGAGTCTGCTCCGGTGATGGATCTTCCTAGGTCTCCTGCATTGGAACCAGGGGGTCTTGAAGAGAATCCATTCACTTCTCCTTCAGCCTTAATGTCACAGACTCATGATTCAATTCCTAGTCCTACAACGGGACTCATGAATAAACCAGCTACTGGAACAGATCTTCCGAAACCTTCCGCGGCTCAGGATGATGAGGAGCATGTTGATTATGACGACTCCCCAACTGGTGATGCAGTTGACGGAGATAGAGGCAATGAGGATGCTGATGTTGGCAACATGTCAGGTGGTGGTGAAGGTGACGAAGAGTATGATTCCATAGATGACGTCACCACTTTTGATGATGATGCTCCCAAGGTCCCGTCCGATAAAGCATCTGGTTATACTCCTTTCTATCTTACCGGTAAGCTTGGTTTGTTTCGACTTCTTCCACATGCTTTCTCCGCATTCCGACCATTTTTTTGTGCAGGTTCCCCTACTCCAGGGACCACTGTGGCTACTGCTTCGGGGCAAGAACCTGTAGCGTCACCTGAAACTACTGCAGCAACTCCTCCACCGGAACAGCAGCTCGTGCAGGTGCCAGCTTCTATGCAAGAGCAACCCCTGCCTGACTCATCCACCGTAGCTACTTCATCTACAATATTGATGAAGATCTCGCTTGCGCCCACAAAGGCCGGACCAAGCGAATCTCCGGCGAGGGCAATGATGGCTTTGACTTCAAGCCCTTCGCAATTGAATGTTTCAGTTGCCTCTGCGACTTCTACACCCAAATCACTTGTCAATCCATATTTTGGCGCGTCAACTTCTGGGGTCGTAGAGTCGTCTTCCATTGCTTTTTCTAGTCCAACGGACGCTCCTGACTTCCTCCATATTTCCTTGAGCTACTTAAATAGTCTCGTGAGGAAGGTAATTGAGGTTGTCACAGCTGGTCGAGGCCGCTTTGACTCCTTTAAGTCTCTCTTAGAAGCAGGCTTAAATGGGGTCAAAAGTGTGGGCAATGCTCATTGCTTTGAACGTTGTTCGGAAGCCATTTCCCACTTAGAAGCCCGGCTCAAACATTTGGAAGCCCTCAGCCATGAAGACATTCAGACATAGATCGTGTCTACTTTTGCTGACTTTCGGGTTGAGGAAGTAACTCGCCGTGAGGCAATTGAACGAGGCCTGGCTGAAAAAGAGCTTCAAGTTATGCAGTTGCGGGAACAGAGCGATCTGAGACAAAAAGAACTGGAGCTCTCAACTGCTTCTTTGGACCTCATTCGCACGAAACTTGTCGAAGCTGAGGCGGAGGTGTTAAGGTTGAAGGCCGAGCTTTCTCGCGAAGAAGCCGTTGTTAACACCCTTGGGGCCAAGAACGCAGACACTCTTTTGAACTACCGTAAGGAAGCTCAGGCTCTTGAAAGAGCGAAGAAGGAGGCAGCCGCTGAAGTGGCACCCAGTGAGGATGAGCTGCGGAGAAAAGCTGAAGCCGTTGTGCGAGCCAATCATGAGGAGAAGCTCTCTGATGCTAAGGCTCAACTTGCTTCTTTTGACTTGAACTCGTACTATTCTTTTGCTTAAGAACAGCTTTGTATCACTTCTTTTTGGTTTCTGAATAAAAAGTGATATTGACTTCTCATTGTTTCTTGCATTTATTATGTTTTAATTTTAAATACAAGTCACGAGAAATGCCTGAGATGTATTCCTGACTTAGAATAGATCTCCACAATAGTTTTGGTGCAGAAAACTCTCTTTATTATCGTTTAAAATAACTCTAGAAAGTTTTAAACTGCTGAGGATGAATACTCTCATAATGGGGTTGACTAGTAGATTTCTTCCTGTGTTATTTTTTTGCTTTGAACACTGAAAGAAATCTATAAGTGCCAGAGGTATATTTTCAACTTGGCAGGGGGATTATTGCGGTCTGGGCAATTTTGAGGACTTATCATTCTATTGACGAGAATCGATAAGTTAATTTTGTCAGAGGTGTAATTTTAACGTGACAACTGGAATATTGCGATCAGGGCAATTTTGAGGACTTATCGCTCTATTGACGAGAATCGATAAGTTGATTTTGTCAGAGGTGTAGTGTTAACATGACGAAATATAAAACAGAATTACACTATAAATGGGCAACCCCCAGCCTAATTTAGCTGGGGTTTAGGGGGCCGCATGATTTACGGAAGTATCTTTTAAGGAACTTCCCATTAATTGGCATCATGAGCCTATCTCCTTCTTGGTTGATGAGGCGATATGCTCCGTTCGAATAGACTGATTCTATTACGAAGGGCCCTTCCCATTTAGGATTAAACTGCCCTTTGGTTTTGCTTGTCGTCACCATGGGTCGTCTGTTGGCTAAAACTAAATCGCCTTTCTTGAAAATTCGTTCCTTAACCTTTTTGTTGTAGGCTTTGGAAATCCGGGCTTGATATAACTCGATCTGTTGTTGAGCTTGAAGTCGTTTGTCGTCTAAGGCTTCAAGTTCTTGCAGACGTCGTTGATGCTTTTCTTCTTCTGTTAGTCCAGTTGTGATAGCGACTCTCAGAGAAGGAATCTGGATTTCCAATGGCAATACAGCCTCGCAGCCGTATACCAAAGAAAAAGGTGTGGCTCTTGTAGAGGTCCTTACCGTAGTGCGGTAAGCCCACAGACATTCACCCAGTCTTTCATCCCAATCGCGCCGGCTTTTAGAAACAAACTTTTTGAGAAGCTTCACTATGGTTTTGTTAAAAGCTTCTGCAAGACCATTTGCTGGTGGATAATATGTCGTGGATGCAACACTTTGGATTCTAAATTTGTCACAGAATCTCTGAAACCCAAAGCTGACGAATTGTGTCCCGTTGTCGTAAACTATTCACCTCGGGACTCCAAAACGGTAGACAACGTGATGCTTGATGAACTTGATTACGTTTGAAGTCTTGACTTCTTTCAATGGGAATGCCTCCGCCCATTTGGAGAAATAGTCGGTTACGGCTAAAATGAACCGGTGTCCCTTGGACGTCGGAGGATCCATACCCCACATTTCGAATGGCCAAGTTGCTGATGTGGGGTGTAAGTTCCCTGGCGCTTGGTGGATGAAGTCTCCATGAATTTGGCACGCGTGACAACGTTTAGCGTAGTCAACCGCGTCTGAAAACATCTTCGGCCAATAATAGCCGATGCGTCGGAGTCTATCTCCTAATTTAGCTCCAGGCTGATAAGCTCCGCACATTCTGCCATGAGCTTCCTTGAGGGCCTCTTTTGCTTCTTTCCGGGAGAGACATCGAAGCAAAACTCCATCATGCGATTTACGATACAGGACTTGAGAGACTGTATCATAATAAAATCGGAGGGCCTTTCGTTTGATAGAGGTCGCTTCTTTAGGGTCATCTGGCAGAATTCCATATACGGCATAGTCGATATACGGGAATCGCCAATCTCTAGATTCAAACTCCATAGAGGTTGTACAGACTTCTTCTGATGTCGTCTCGTCTGGGTTTTCCTTTATGGGGATCTTGGAAGAGCATAATTTCCGTCCCGCGATTGGAATCGTTGTTTCAACCCCCGGTGGCAATGCTAATGAAGTTGCCAAAGAGGCTAAAGCATCTGCATACGCATTCTGAGCTCGTGGTATATATTCGATAAAGAAACCTTCAAACTTTTGAGCTTGCTTTAGCACCGCGAAGTAATACGGGATTAGATCCTCGTGACGTACTTCGTATTCCCCCCGGACTTGGTTAACAATGAGTTGAGAGTCACCGTAAGCCTCAAGATGCTGAATATTAAGTTCTTCAGCTAATTGCATTCCCATTAGCAGAGCATTATACTCGGCTACATTGTTGGTGCAAGGTTCGATTAAGGAGAATCCTCTGGGAATTACATGGCCGTTCGGAGAGATTAATACTACTCCTACTCCCGCGGTGATTGCTCCATGAGGATTTGCTCTGGATGCACCGTCGAAGAATAACTTCCACACTTGCGTAGCTTCTTGAGTAGCGCAAGCTTCGGCGACTTCGTCAGGTAACTCTTCATACAACTTAGATGCTCCCGATACTGATGATCAGCTAAGAAGTCGGCTAGTGCTTGACCCTTGACCGCCTTTTGGGGCATGAACTGCATGCCGTACTGTAACAAGAGAATGGCCCATTTTGCAAGCCGGCAATTCAGAGATGATGGTTTCTTCATCAGCACTCTCAAGGGATTCACCTTAGAGATGAACTGAATTGTCTTTCCAACTAGGTAATGTCGCATCTTTTGAATGGCGAATACCAAGGCGAGACATTCCTTTTCGACTGGATTGTACCGATGTTCGGCTCCCATCATAGTCCTGCTCAGGTAATAGATGGCTTGTTCTTGACCTTGATCATTGTTCTGGGCTAACAAAGCACCAAGAGAATGATCCATGGCCCTCACATATAACAGGAATGGTTTTCCTGATATCGGGGCCACGAGAACTGGCGGTTGAGTTAGATATTTCTTAATCTCCTCGAATGTTCTTTGACACTCTGCATCCCAAACAAAGGATATTCCTTTCTTCATGAGTTTAGAGAAAGGTTGGCAGCGCCCTGACAGATTTGATATAAATCTTCGAATGTAGGCCAGTCTGCCTTGCAAACCTCTGAGCTCTTTGAGATTCTTCGGAGGTGGCATGTCTTGGATGGCACGCACTTTTTCTGGGTCAAGAGAGATTCCTTTGGACGTGACGATAAATCCCAGGAATTTTCCACTTGAAACTCCAAGAAATGATTTTGTCGGATTCATCTTCAGCTGATGTGCTCGCATGATCTCGAACATTGTCTTCAGATCTGTAAGATGATCACTTTTACATTGGCTCTTTACCGCTATATCATCAACGTAGCATTCAATCTTCTTTCGGAGGTGTTCGTGAAAGATTGTGTTCATTGCACGTTGATAAGTTGCACCTGCGTTTTTCAGGCCAAAGGGCATCACTGTATAGCAATATACCCCCAGCGGTGTTCTAAAAGCAGTATGTTTTTCGTCGTCTGGGTGCATCTTGATCTGATTGTACCCAGAGAACCCATCCATGAAATACATCCTTTCATATCCGCAGGTGTTATCGATCATAACGTCCGTGATAGGAAGAGGAAACTCGTCTTTTGGACAAGCTGCGTTGAGGTCGCGGAAGTCAATGCATATCCGAACCTTACCATTCTTTTTGGGAACTGGAACAATGTTAACCACCCAGTCTGGGCGCTGCTCTTCCCTAACAAAACCTGAGTCTATAAGCTTTTTAACTTCTGACTCAATTGATTCCATGATCTCTGGACGAAACCTGCGTTGTTGTTGTTTAACAGGTTTTGCGTCCGGATCAATGTTAAGACGGTGCATGGCAATCTTCGGGTCAAGGCCAGGCATATCTTCATAGTTCCAAGCGAAGACATCTATATATTCTCGGATGAGAGATATAAGGTCCTCTTTTTCGGATGATGACAAGTCTTCAGCTATGAATATGGGCTTAGGATCATGTTCATCTCCCA
This sequence comes from Asparagus officinalis, assembly GCF_001876935.1. Taxonomy (NCBI): domain Eukaryota; kingdom Viridiplantae; phylum Streptophyta; class Magnoliopsida; order Asparagales; family Asparagaceae; genus Asparagus; species Asparagus officinalis. The sequence goes on along the minus strand of NC_033797.1, from coordinate 122,409,489 downwards.
TGTTGACCTGGATTACTTTATCTTCAGTGGGTGGTTCGCGTTGTTCGAATCGCATATCCCACAAGATATTGAGACGTTTGATCCAAGGATCATTGGTCGATTCTATCAACTCCTCGTCACCCCCTGCGTCTTCATCTGGATGACTAGTTGAAACCATGTTCACAGTCAGGTTTTTGAAGAAAGGTCCAACACTGACGTCGGACTCGTATGAAGATGTTCCAGATGAATGGTCGTGACGCAAGTAATTACTGATTTCGTTTTCCGAAGCGGGAGGAGGTGTAATGTAACCCACGCCTCTTCCGGTTTTTTGATAATAGTCCGGAGGTTTTCCTTCAGGAGTGAGAGACATTCGGATCGGCGTTCGCCTTCCTTTCCCGAAGTTAAGGCCCTGTTTCTCATTAAAATTATACCCCATTCATTTCATTAAGTATATAGAATTGGGTTCATGGTAATGGAATTGGGGAACTCTGTCGTCTTCCTCTGAACTTGCTCCTTTGAGTTGTTCGGGTTTGACTTTACCAAAACAGATTAGCTTCTGCCCTTTCCTTTTGGATGGGACTTTGAAGAAAGCCTTCTGTACGTCCTCCACTTCTTCATCTGAAGCGAAGGATGACTGAATTGGCAAGGTGAGCGACGCCTCTGTGCACAGTATGTGCCATGGGTTGGTACCTGCACTAGAATCATTCTCTATTTGTTCATTTTTAGGAGAGACATCAGACAAGTACGCTAAAATGAAATCTTCATTAATGCACCACTCGCCCTCACTCGGTACATCATTATTACTCTCACCCTGACCCGTTACATCAAAATTTAATTCCCAAGGACAGTCTTCATCGGGATCTGGCTCGATGTCAGCCTCATTACCGCTGTCTGCATCTTCTTTCTCTTGGGATTCCAAATAGAAGACGGAGTCGGTATGGAAGTTTTCCACCCCTCGGAAGGGGTATTTTTCTACAATCAAAGTTCGGACTTCGCCCTCGTCATTGGCGTACTTCATGACCTGATGCAAAGTAGATGGGACAATGCGGTTTGCATGTATCCATGGTCGTCCTAGCAAAAGATTGTAAGACGTGTCTGCATCTATGATGTAGCATGCTACTTCAGACTTAAGATCTCCAATCTGGCATCTGAGCTTGATCTTTCCCAGGGGTCGGGTGCTGTTTGCATTGAACCCAAAAATAGTAGTCTGGGTGGTGTGCAATCGGTGCATAGGAATCCCTAAGACCTGCATGACCCTGTAGGGCATGATGCTGAGCGCTGAGCCTGGGTCGACCTGAACACGACTGATTTCGGAGGATCCAATATACCCTGTGTAGTATAGTGGTCAGTCATGTTCGTGTTTGACCTGCATGTCTTCCTGCGTGAATGATATGCATGGTAGACTTCGTGCTGCTTGTAGGCATTGCAGACAAAGTTGATCTTCAGAGGCTTCGGGAGTCGGAGTTACTTGAGTAATGAAGCTCTCTGTATTCTTCAAAGCTTCAATTAGAGCTTATTTGGTGGATTTGGACAACCTTAGGAGCTCATATAGCGTTATTCTAGCCGGTATGTTGGCCAGCTACGCCATGACGTTGAATTGGAAGGGAGCGCTCGACTCTCCAGATTCTTGGTGGAGATTTCTGTTGAAACTGGCTTTTTCGGAACAGAACCCCCAGCGTCTTGGGGCTGTTCCTCGGCCTCTGGAGCGTTCTGGCCATAATCTCTCAGGTAAGCTTTTCCTGACCGAGTGCCAGGGTTGTCTCCTGGGTATGCTGCCAGGGCGATCCTCTCCTCTTCTGAATCAGTAAGAGGTTTGAGGTGGTCATCATTTTCAGTAATGGAGGGGCTAATCATGTTAGAAGACTTAGCCTTGCCACCTTTCTTTTTGGACGAAGTGTTCGTCCATTGTTGATCTCTTAGCAGATTAGGGTGGACCCACATGATTTCCCCTTTTTGGGTAGTGAGAGGCACTAACCCCCTGTCTTTCTGACTATGCGGGTCAACATTCTTCAGGTGCATTTCTCCCTTGCGAATGGGGACGACGCCGTTCGCTGTTACCACCGGGGGAAAGTCACTGAATTGGACCGCTATCATATTAGTTGATACGGTCTTCTGTTCCGGCTTCAAGGTGAGTACATTAGCATTCACCAAATTCTGTAAGATGTCTTTGAAGACATAGCACTTTTTGGTCGGATGTCCAAGGAATCTGTGATAACGACAATAGTTGGGGTCATCCACTTTCCCTGCTTCATCCGACTTTCTGATCTCAGGTAATTGCAGCTTGTTGTTCTTTCGAAGCAATTGGAATAAGGTATCCACATGCTCCTTTTTGAACGAATATTGCTTGGGCGCTCTTTGCTGATTTGGCGCCTTGCCTTGCTTATTCGGCGGTGGTACTCGCGTGTAGTCAGCTGCCAAAGTCTCCTTTCCCTTAGACCGCTGGGTATTTTGCTGATTGCGTTGCTGCTGTGGCTTGGGTTATGGCACTTCTTCAGCTTTGACTCGCGCCACTATCTCTTCAGCTTGTTCTCCTTGTGAAACTAGTTGTCTCCAGGAGTGACATTCTGCCACCCCCATTTGAGCAAGGAGCTGGGTCTGCAGGTTGTGCCTGCAAGTTTCAACCAGAGTTGATTGGGTCATACCTGAGGGGCATTGTAATGCCATGCTGCGGAATCTCTCCACATAGGCTTTGATGGACTCTCCTTTCCTTTGCTTAGTGGCGAGAAGAGTTGGGACTGAGACCTCCGTATCGTCCTCAAAGAACCTGGCCAAGAATAGCCTTTCCAGGTCTACCCATTTCTGGATAGATCCAGCAGGCAGCTTCATGAACCATTCGAAAGCACACCTTTAAGAGTGCCAATAAACAAGCGCGTCGTTTGCTACCACATCCCCAGTTTGGGATTTGAAGTAGTAGATGTGCTGATTTGGCGATCCTGTGCCATCAAACGGTTGTAAGGTAGGGGCCTTAAATTTCGGTGGGTAGGGAGCTGTATCCCACTCAGCAGGGTAAAGCCGCACTACTCCCTCTTCGCGGAGCTCGCTTCGGTTGGCGATTGCGTTGAGGCGAGCTTCCAGTTCATCCACCTTGGTAGATTGAGGGTGCAGTTCTTTCTCCATCTCTCTCTGACCTTCGGAAGAGGATCCTAGGTGGTGAGTCTCACGATCCGAATGTTCGTTCGCTTTTTGTTTTCCCTTTGAAGTAGTCCTCCAGGAAGATTCAGGTTTTTGGCCTTTTTCGGCAAGGAGCTGGGCCAACACATCCTTTAACTGGAGAAGTGTCTCCTGCTGTGCCTGGAGCATGACATGATGTTCGTCCACTCTTTTGGCTATGTCTTCATGGTTCCCTGTCGTGTAAGCGGAGACTTCCCGTGCTCCGACAGAGATTGAAGATTGAGATTCGGCTATTGCCGAATATTCATCACTTGTTGTAATCCCCTTGGCTAACTTTTGATAGTTAACCGGACGAATAGCTCCTGTCCGAGTCTGAGTATTCTGATATACTCCTTCGAACTGGTCACAAATTTCTCGGACAGTCGGGGGATGACTCTCTTGCGACTCATCGAAGTCAGTATGCGAAGCTTTCCCTCGGCCGATCATATTGATAGTGACCTGAGGGTATTCCGCTTCAGCTGTCTTCTTTCTGTAGCGGCGTTGTCGTTTGGCTGGCCTAACGACGTTTGTTAACCTGTCGAATATGGACTGTCGTGGTGTGGGTGCACAACAAGGGCATTCTGACAGGACTGCTGAAATCAGCCTCTCACATTGACATGAGTGAGCTGCTTGTATTGTTGGTTTTCCTCTTGACAACAATTCCCACAGGTCGGAAACTTGGGAGGAAACTTTCCCCAGGCTTGGAGGCGGAGATGGAACCCCCTGCCCTTGGGTAGGTGAAATTGGTTCTCGTTGAACGTGGATTTTGAAGCCACGCTGATTCTTCTGAACCTGGCGGACCTCTTGGAAATCGCGTTCTTGAAAGATAACGCGAGGGTCGCGCTTAGCTTTGAAAACATTAGGCCGAGGCCTACGTTTAAATGATGAAACTGACCCCTGAGGGTCATGTTTAGGTTGAACGCGCCCCTGAGGGTCGCGTTTAGGTTGAACGCTCCTCTGAGGGTCGCGTTTAGGTTGAACGCTCCCCTGAGGGTCGTGTTTATGTTGAACGCTCCCCTGAGGGTCGCGTTTATGTTGAACGCTCCCCTGAGGGGCGCGTTTAATTTGTGAAACAGACTCCTGAAATCGCGTTTATGTTGAACGCTTCCCTGAGGGTCGCGTTTATGTTGAACGCTTCCCTGAGGGTCACGTTTATGTTGAACGCTCCCCTGAGGGTCGTGTTTATGTTGAACGCTCCCCTGAGGGTCGCGTTTATGTTGAACGCTCCCCTGAGGGTCGCGTTTAATTAGTGAAACAGACTCCTGAAAGTCATGTTCTATTAGAACGCGCCCCTAGGGGTCGCGTTTGGTTTTGGCAGCTCCCCTCTGAGGGCTGTGTTTTGAAGAAACAACGCGCCATTCAGGGTCGCGTTTTAGTTGTATGAGCCGGGGCTCATAGTTGGGCTCGTTGCCGCGAAGTGAGCGTTCTCCTTTGGGAGTGCTAGGCTCGGTTGGATTTTCAGAAACGCGATCTTCGCGTTGGGCCAACAGTCGGCTTTCACGTAGATGTGCTCGTCGTATGGATCTTCTCCGTCGGCGAGCGGCGTTCTTCTTGGCTTGTTTCAAAGCCTTAGCAGCAGCGTCGTTGACGCTTATGGAACTCGTTTCCTCCAGAGGCCGTTTGTGGCCCGATCTTCAACTAGCAGAGCTAGTTTGAGTTCCTGGCCGAAGGAGAGGGCTTTCTTCGGCACTTCAACAACAGAATCGACCTTCTTTGAGGTCTTGCGGACATCGTGCTTAGCCTTGGGGCTAAGCGATCCTGAGGATAAGGCTTCCTCGTACTTAGCTTGATCAAACTCTACGACGAGAGTTTCTACTGTCATTCCCATGAGGTGGATGTCGGACTACGCCACCACTTCTTCGTCAGAAAAGCTAGTCCCCAGCAGAGTCGCCATCTTTTGTATGTAGGAAAAATTGCAATGAAAAGAATAAAGAAAATTGATTTGTATTTCTTTGATTCTGATTACAACTTGATTACAAAAGAGAAGAGAAACGAATTTGGTTCTCTCCTTTGTTTAAAACTGGGTTCTTCTCGGTAGCGATGGAATGCCTCCTTCGATTGCTCGCGTCGAATTTGCTCTTCGTTGACGATCCGACCGTCTCTATCTCGTGGGAACGATGAACTTCTGTGGAAAGTTTGATAAATAACTCTGAATGAGTTTAAGAACTCTGAACGAGTTTGAACTCTGTGAATAGAGTTGTTAGAACCGGAAATTCGGTTAATGATCAAGCTGTTATTCTGTTATAGAAGAATCCTCTCAGATTTGATCTTCTGAGTGTGATTCAAAAATCCTATCTCCAAAGATTACGCTGCTGCTAAATCTCCAACCTGTGCGGTTTTTGATCTCCTTTCCCAAAAAGCCAGCCCTTATCTGTTTTAGAACTGAAAAATCTCCAACCTGTACGGTTTAGATCTTTTACATCCAACCTATGTGGTTCAGATACCAAAAATCCAACCCTTTACTCTGTTGGGTTCGTTGAGCTTTTATAGGGGGATAGGAGGTTGTAACTGACCCCTATATCTGCTCCTACGTAGGCGAAAATCCCTCAGAACGTGGGATAAATGGTTTTGAAACCGTTCGACTCATGTTTGAACGAGTCAAACGCCCAATCTGGCGTTTAGCACCCAACTTCGCCTCTTAGAATTGAGACGCGGGGCTGGGTGTTAGCTGAACATCATTGAACGCGAGGGTCGCTCGCGTTTTGGCTTGTTGCCTGCTTGGAAACGCGGGGGTCGGTGTTGGTTGGACCCCTACGAACGCGAGGGTCGAGGGTCGCCCGCGTTCAGCTTGTTGCTTTGAGACGCGGGGGTCGGCGTTGGTTGAACCCCTACGAATGCGAGGGTCACTCACGTTTGGCCTGTGGCTTGGAAACGCGGGGGTTGCCTGCACTTCCAGAGTTGTAACGCGGGGATGACATCCGTGTTTTAGAAAGAGATATTTGACTTGTAGCTTCTTCTATGGTGCGTTGCAAGGACCGTTGTTCAGTAATCCTGGCTTTAGCTGTTGTAGGGTATGAAAGTCGTCAGATTGTAACTTTCCCCGTATTTTGTGAAGACTGCTGAATAGAGTTTTCATCAGTTGTCGGAAGTGTCGTTGAATTGTAACTCTTCTCGATCTTATGTGAAAAGTCCTCTATTTGCCGCTTTCGATTGTCGACCCGAAAGCTATTTGATTGTAGCTTTCATTGTGAGAGCTTGACGGGAATCAACATCCATAGTGTTTTGAAGATGAATATTTGCCCACAGCTCTCTACCAAGCAACTCACCAACTTTCGATTGTCGGCGCGAAAGCTATTTGATTGTAGCTTTCGTTGTAGGAACTTGACTGGAATCAACATCCATAGTGTCTTTAGATGGATATTTGCCCACAGCTCTCTACCAAGCAACTCACCAACTAAGTCCAACCTTTTATTTTTAAAATCATTACACTGCTCATCAGTATCTCCAATAATTGCTAATATAATATTAGTCGTGCCGTTGTCGCAGCCATCAAGATCAATCATCTCAGAAATGAGGTCGTGTTTGTGGTGATTGTGGAGTTGCGGATGCAGTGATTAGAAAGTCGTCTGATTGTGACTTCCATTGTCGGAGCTTGATAGGGGTCAGCTATTCATTGTGATTTTTAGACAGCCTACAGTTGCCATTGCCCCTGAGATTGTTGTTGTGCTTGTTGTTGCGGCTGTTGCTGAGGTTGCAATTGGAAAGTTTGATTAGCATCAACTGCATTAGCATGTGCCTTACCTTTCCCTCGTGGGACGAAATTCTGCTGTGGAGCATTCGTCGTCTGTTGGCCTCTCTCCGCCTTCTTCCTTCTTAGGAATCGCTCGACTTGCTCTCCTCGGACCTTCAAATCCTTCCAGGTTTTGGAAGGTGTTGTCCCCATTGCTTCCAACACGTCCAACGCGAGGTTGTTGTGGCAAGTCTGGAGAATAAATTCCTCGGTGATCGGGTCCCGACAGTTCATCGCCTTGTTCCGGAACCTTTTGACAAAGGTGTCAACCAATTCCCCATCTTTCTGTTTCTCGTCAAGTAACGACCCGATGGATATCTCGGTGTCATCGAAGAAGAAGTTAGCGAGGAATTTAGTCTCCATGTCGTCCCAGCTATTCACGCTTCCTGGCTTGAGGCGACGATACCAATCGAAAGCGGCTCCACGAAGAGTGCCAACGAAGGACCGTACCATCAGAGGCTCATTACCAAAGATAACCCCCAGGTGTGATTTGAAGTAAATCAAATGCTGAGTGGGTGAACCCATCCCATTAAACGGCGTGAAGTTAATTAGATTGAACTTCGCCGGATATGGGATCGATTCCCATTCTCTTGGGTATGGACAAGGAATGCCTGTTTTCTTCATCTCTTGAGTGAAAATCAATGTATTGATTTTGCTCTCGAGGTTTTTGATCTTCAAGCTTTCACCTATGTTTTCACTAGCATTCTCGTTACCACCCCCTGCATTGACGGGAGGATTATTGGCATTATGAGTCTCGTTCGCATTCGTGTCCTCATCTTCCAGATTAACCTGGTTACGACGACTTGACTCGCCTTGCTGGTTCGTCAATGCTTGGATTTGTTGGTCATGCATTTCTCTCATGTTCTGCATGGCCATCTGCATTTCGAACCTGAAGCTCTCCTGTTGTTTAGCCATGGCCTCTTCAAGCATCTTGGCCACTTGTTCCACACTTATCATAAGTGCCTCATGGGGTTGTCCCTCGCTGGATACCGTATTATTTGATGCAATCGCGGAGCCGGCATCAGATTCTTCATCTTCTGAAGGTAGTCTTGTCCGAACCCTACCATAAGTTGCTCGTTTGATGGTTCCGGACTGCAGACGGGTTATACGCCAGGGTGCTTTCAGAACCGACTCGAGATTATCCCGTGCCGATGTCCCTTTGCTGGTCATATTGGTGGTGACCCTCGGAAATTCCCCATCTTCAACCACCGTTCTTCTTCGTCAGAAATGCCTAGGCCATGGTTTTGGCGTTTCGGTACTAAGTCTTTAAAAAACCAAAACTCTTTCAGGAACTGTATTGGTGCAGTTACATTCCGACAATACTGCCCGAATGAGTTTGGAACAGGGGCATTGAGTTTCTTGTTCTCGAGGACTCCTTTTCCTGGTTTTACTCGTACCCCCAGCACGATAGTACAACTCATCTGCTTGAAGATCGGAGTAACCTATCGTGTGTTGGCACGACTGTTATCGTCATCAGACGATAATGTTTCCTTCTGAGGACGAACTGCCTTCTTTGGGCTTTCAAAAGTCACGCGCCTTGAAACATGCCTTTGCGGGCGTGAGTTCTCAGCGGGCTCCTGGACTTCAATGCGCAAATTGGTGCGCCTAGCTGCCCTGATCTCTTTGTCATGTTGGAGGTGTCGGCGACCCCCAGCATGTTGAGTCATTCGGGGCTTCTTCATCAGGCCCAAACGTTCTTGAACTGGAGCTTTGTTTCTTTCATCGGGAATTAGACCGAGGCGCTCCAAAACTGATCTTCTTCTTCGGGATGATTCCGCGTGATCTCCCGGAGTAGCTACTGGAATTATCGGCGACTTCGGTTGGTTCGCCGGAGGTTGAACTTGCGTCGAAGGCTGCAATGATTGTGCCTTAGCCTGAATCGCCGCTTCAGACTTCGGCCTCCATACTTGGCGGGTTAGTGGCGGCTTCTTGGCCACTTCCTTCTGCAGTCTTCTACGGGCTTCTTGGACTCGAGCCTGTGCCTGCGCTGACAGTGTGCGGCGCTTGCGAATGCGCTCCTCAAGTGTCGAACGATTCCGTGAGGGTTGACCTGGTTGGAGGTCGGCGGAACTTCACCCGACGCAACTTTGGCGTCAATTAGGGTGAGAGCTTCGTTGGCGTTCTGTACTTTTTCATACCAACGAACTTTTCTCCTGGAGGAGAACTTCTTGGACTTACGAGGGGAGGTGGATCCGGACGAGGATGACAAATACTCCTCGAACTTTTGCTGGTCAAATTCATACTCGACCTCCTCCTCAACCGGGATTGAGATCCGCGGCTGCGACGCAACGATCTCGGCAGCGAGATCGGTGGCTCCCACTGTGGTCGCCAGATTGTTCGTGGGAAAAATTATTTTCTTCATTGAGTTCATTGTTCTCTCAAGTAACTGCTTTTCGATTACAAAAGATCCGGTCTTTTTATAATATCCGGTTACAACAAAATCAAAGAAAAAATAAAAAAAGATTACAACTTTCCTTTTTCGAACGAATCGCAAGATCCTGTTTTGCGGTCTCTTGCTTTTGTGGGTTCTTTGCCTGCGCCAGGGTTAATCCGTGGACCACCACGCGATCTAGATCCGGTTAGATCTACACGGTATAGCGGGTGTTATCTCACAAAGGAAATAACAGTCGGGGGGTACTATTTCACCAAGGAAATAATAGCCTTCTCGGGATCAAAGGCCAAGCTTTGATCCGGAGGATAACCGTATAGATCTCAGATCCGATCCCTCTCGAACTCCTGCCTTATTTGACATGGACGATCGCCGAGCACCGGATCTGAAAGAGCAAGTCTTCAAAGCTTCAAATCTCCAAGGTTCAGATCTCAATTCAGCAGAGCTTCGCCTTCAAAAATTCCAACCCTTCACAAATGAGCCCCCATAGCCTATTTATAGGCACTCAGACCTGTGCCTTGGCACAGGTGGCCGGCCACCTTGGTGGCTCGGCCCCCGAGCCACCTTTTGGTGGCTCGGTTTTGGCCGAGTCCTCCAAAGGTTGGTTTTCGACATTTTTTCGGTTTCGCTATTGATTTAGACTCTGATTTGTTGATCTGAATCCTGATTTGGCAGTAAACCCGCCTCGTCGTTGATCTGAACTCTGATTTGGAAGTCCGGATCCCGATTTGGCAGTAAATCCGCCTTGGAGTTCGAGTTCGAATTCGTTCCACGGTTGGATGACTCGTTGACTCACCGAACCGTTAGCTTGATTCCGCATGCGAGTGGATGTATTCCATTGTTTACGTGTGGTTCGTTAGCCTCATCGCCTCGTTAATCCGCTTCGTCGCGTGTTACTTGGCTTCGGTGTTGTGGTCCGACGATCGTGTTTGGATATGTCGCCCAATGGTTCGTTGGTTTGTTGAATCATCGTGTCGAGCTGTGTTAAGGGACCTATAAGCAGTTTTATACGCCTACAAGCCTAGCCAACCAAACATTATGAAGAATCGTATGAGTATCATACATGGCTAATTGATCAAATTTGATATATCTGGTAGGTAGGATTTTTAACTTACAAAGCTCTCTATATTTCTTAACGAGGGGTTTGAAAAGTAAAAAATCCTCATAATAGGAGGCAGCAGAAGATGATGAGTGGCCAATGTCGGGTCTAGATCTCTTCTTAGGGGGCATGGTGACAGAGTGATCAACTAGGGTTTGAATAGAATTTGACAGAAATTTAAAACCCTAGAATAGATAGCAAAGCCCTAGAAGAGAATGGAAATGAAATGAGCAGATGAGAGATGAGATTACCCAAGATTCCCAAAGGAGATCTAAGAAGAGATGATCCACGATCGAACGAGGGCAGCTGCGGGCGACCGCGAGGAGAAAACTGAATTTTTTGGGAAAAATATCGAATGGGGAAGAAGAAGGGTCGGATCAAGAGTAGAGAGGAAATCGACGACCTGGATCTGATGTGAAATGAAATCAACGGTGGTGATGAAATCGGGTGTAGAAAAAATTAACACTTGAAACCGAAACCCGATAAGAAATGAAAACGAATCTGAAAAATTCTTTAGCGGTCGACCGTGGTGGTCGACCGTGGCGGGCGACCGTGGTAGTCGACCGCGAGAAGGAAAAATGCATAGTTAATTTTTAAAGCCTGGATTTTGAGAGAAATGTAATAAAACTGTTTTATAAAGCATATAAATACATATAAAGTCTTTTAGCTATTAAAAACATAAAAATTATTTTATTTTAACTTAATAAAAACTAAAATTCATCATTTAAACTCAAAACCCAATTTATTAAAAAATGAACAAAACAAACAAAAAATGAAAAATTGATATAAAAATCATTTTGGTGCCACTAAAATTTGGGGCATGACCCCTATCATTTAAATCCGAGGCCCTAGGGTTATGAACCCGCTTGGGCGTATTTTGTGCACCGATACGATCAAAGCAAAAATTGTAAACATGACTCATACGATTGCAATTTATGCAATGTAAAGGTTTGAATGGTTTACGTTGATCGAAATGGAATGCACGTGGTTTATTTGCAAAAATAGATTTTTCTTTGTAATTATTTTGCAAACGAGAATTTCTTTTCAAATCGAAACAAAACATGGCCAAATGACCAAAACGACCACAATAATCACATTTATACACATGAGCATGTTTATGATCTACACTATATGTATGTACATGTGTATGTGATGAAGAAGCTTGATGGGATGCACAATCATGAATAGGCTTGTTAATTTTTGGTGCATTATGACAAAATTGAGCTGAATGGCCTTTAAGACCGCAAATAGAACATTTGTGAATTTTGTCATACATATGTGCATAGTGAATAGGTTTCTTAGAAGAATTAACATTAAACTTTGCACATAGGTCCATAAGCTTTTTATTATTAGTAATACAAGTGTTTAGTGTTGAATCTAAGGTAGATATATGTTTTCTTATTTGATTCAACTCATCATTGTGCATACAAGCATTTCTACTAGAAGTAGGATAAACAAGATTTTTCATCATAGATTTCAACTTATCTACTTCTAACATAGCATCACGTTTTTCATGAAGTAAACTAGCATTTTTAATTCTCAAATTTTCATTGCATTCTTTAAGAATTATATTTTCATTTGCAATAAAATTAAACTTAGTGGCTAGTGTTTCATGAGTGGATTTCATATTTGCATACTTACTCTTTACATCAATATAGCAATTGTGTAACCTTTCAAACTCAAGAGCAAGTTCATCAAAAGTAATAATATCATCGTTATCGCATACCTCACTAGGGTTATCACCTAGTGGTATTGTACATGGAGATGAGGCTTCTTTAGATCTCAAAGCGGGATTTTTCAAAGCTTGTTGAATAGCCTCCAATTCCCCTTCATGTGTTTCAATAAATTTCCATAAGACGTAAGCACTATCAAAATTAGAAAATTTGTTAGAAAAAGAAGAGTGAAAAGTATTAATCAAATATTCTAACAAAAGCTTGTTCATATTAAACAATCTTTTATCATTTTCACACCATTTGGATTTTTCCAAAATGGGAACAACATAGGCATCCTCAATAATTTCCCATAAATCAAATTGTTTAAATTGAACAAATAGTTTGAATCTAACATGCCATTGAGCATAGGGAAAAATATCCAAACTAGGAGCAATATTAATAGCATATCCTAAACTAGATGAATCATACATATTTATAAAGATAAAATGCAAGAAGCAAAATGCAATCAAAATTAGATTAGCACAAACATAATAACTTGGATCTTTAACTCAAGGCGATTAGATCTTAAATCAAAGAGCACCAAGCTCTGATACCAATTGTTATACCCTAGAGGGGGGGTGATTAGGGTCTTATGCTAATCTAATCCCGATTAAAAGCTAATTAAAAGAATATTGATTAATTTGTTCTTACAAGAATGATATGAGATAGATATGAATAAGAACAATAAGAATATGCATAATATTGATTAATTTGTTCTTACAAGAATGATATGAGATAGATATGAATAAGAACAATAAGAATATGCACAAATAATATATAAGCCAAGCAAACAATAAGAATATGCACAAATAATATATAAGCCAAGCAAAACACAAACACACGATATGTTTACGAGGTTAGGTCATCACGACCTACGTCCCCGCTCCTCACCTCGAGGAGATATCCACTATCACAATCCGGATTGGAAGCCAGAACTTCTACACACTCGGTTTACAAGTTCACTGAAAACTCTCACACATCAAACACTATGCAATCACACTTTACACACTAAGTGTAGGAACATAGCCCGTGTCCTCCTCCTCAAGTGCTCGGATGCAACCTCTCCCTAGGTTCGTCAACCGACGCCACTCATATTGGATTCGACCTCATCTCTCGCCTCACACTTCTCTCGGTGTACAAGTGTATTATAAGTGATACTCACAATAAAAGATAAATACAATGATTTGTTCTCAATAACAAATGAGAACACAATGAAGCTCACACTCACTAAATCACACCTCACAACCCACACTATATAGTATGAAAATATTAAGCTCAATATGTGTGTGTGATAACAGTGAATGAAAATAATACAACTCAATAAATATAGCTAATGAAATGAAAATGGAATACTAAGCTATATAAGAGTTTAGAAAACTTCTCAAACAAGAAGAACAGTAGATGATGATCCCAATAGGATTTGAAAATCACTTCTTATTGTAGGAAAAACTTCTTTTGAAACAGACTGATGAAATCAGCTTAAACAGCTCTTTTAAACACACTTAATATTTTGTTAAACACAAAACTGGGATGAATAAAAAGAGAGTAGCAATGGGGTATTTATACCCTCTCAAATATCAGCCAAAAACCAACTTGAAAAGACTAAAAAGCCCCCAGAGAGCCGTTGTGAAAATAGCCGTTAAAAACCAATGATTAGATCGGGGCGGCCGGGTGGAAATCTCGCGGTCGACCGCAAGGCACAAAAAAGGTTGAGAACAGGGTTTTAAGGCTGACGGTTGACCGCGACGGTCGACCGTGAAAATTTGCTGCTGACGGTCGACCGTGGCGGTCGACCGCAGACTGATACATGGCATATGACAGGTTCACGGTCGACCGCAAACTGATACAGACTGAAAACCCTGTTTTTGGCCAATTTTGAAAATGCATAAAAAATATTAAATCAATTCCAAAAATAATAAAACTTTGGGAAAAGTTTCTAAATGATAAAATGAACATGTTAGAAAAGGAATTTTTGGAAAAATAATTTTTGTTTGTAAAAACACACTGTTTTTGAAAAGTGTTCGTAAAACCTCTATTTTACGAATATGAAAATTTTGATATGACTCATAAATACGTAAATATATCTCATGCATGTATTATGTATATATAATAGAGTATGAAAGAGTTGTAAACATGAGATAAAAGATATTGTAACGACGTTTGATGAAAAATCATTTATTTGGTAGAAAACGTCAAAAATCGTGTTAAGTATACATATATTGAGCTTAAATATAAACATACAATATATGTAAGCAAACTAAACTTATACCTAGGTAATTCCACACATATGAACTTGAATCTTTAATGCTTGATTGTTGTGTGTTGAAATACCTGTAGAGAGAAACATAAACACAAAACTAAACTATATATTAGCGATAAATTGTTTGACAAATCATCATCAAAACTATAAGGTCAACAGGAGGATCACATCCCATTAATTGAATTTGCATATAATAATAGTTATCAAGCTATCATCGGGATGGCGTCGTATGAAGCCTTATACGGGAGGCCTTACAGATCACCTATATGTTGGGCACAGCCAGATGATAGTCTATTACTTGGCTCGGAGCTAGTTAGGCAGACCACGGAAAAGGTGGCATTGATTCGAGAGCACATTCTTGCTACACAGAGTAGGCAAAAAAGTTATGCAGATCAGTAGAGACGACCCTTAGAATTTCAGGTCGGAGACTTAGTTATGTTGAAAGTATCACCGATGAAGGATGTTCAGCGATTCGGTAGACGGGAGAAGCTCACCCCAAAATATGTTGGTCCTTTCAGGATTATTGAGCGCATTGGAACTGTTTTATATAGATTAGATCTTCCGACATTGATGTCGAGTATACACGATGTATTTCATATTTTGATGCTTAAGAAGCATTTGCGTGACGAAGAGCAGCAGAGGGTGATTGATTCATTAGAGGTTGAGATACAGGATGATTTGACTATCGTAGAGATTCCGGTATACATTCTTGCTAGAGAGAATAAAAAGCTTAGAAACAAAGTCATTCCATTAGTGAAAGTTCAGTGGAACTGGTAAGGAGCCGAAGAAATTTCTTAGGAGCGCGAGGAGGATGTTCGTCGCGACTACCCACACCTGTTTAAACAGGTAAGATCGATATTTAAATGTACTTATATGCGTTGAAAGATTTGATTATATGTGTTGTTTAGTCACATTTTATATTTAACGCTAGAATGGGTCATTCAACACTTAGCTCTTAATTATTCGGAACATATGGTATATATATGGGGTTCCTTGTTTGGATTTCTCGCTTGATGTACTAGTTCCATCTAATTAGGGGTTAAGTGAGAATGTACACATTTTAGATTGTTAAGTTTTAATGTTGCTTATATTTCAAATTGGGAGATTAATGATACGAGATGTGTAGTGAGGGTTGCCTTGATTGGATTATCCCCTTTTTGTGCTTTTCTTGTACTATTAATCTCTGCGATGCGACTGCGCAATTTTGAGGATGAAATTCTTTTAAGGGGGCGGGTGAATGTAAAACCCCAAAAATTATGTTAATATAATTAATATGAGATTAATTATGATTTATGGATATTTATTTTGATAAATATAGTTAAATAGGGTATGAGTATGATACCATGTGTTTTGAGTATAAATAACTTCATTCATGAAAAAGAAAAGAGTCGAAACATGCACAATGGCCAAATATGTGTAACTGAAAAATTTCAGTCCGGTCGACCGTCGCGATCGACCGCAGTCCGGTCGACCACCACGGTCGACCGCGAAACCTGCAGAAGTCAGATTCATGTTTTGAGTTGGTTTTGGTTTTCTAAATCCCATATTCGTTTTCCCTGATTTATTTATCAAACTTTCACAAATTTTTTCAGTTTTCTAAGAACCCTAACAGCCACCAAACCCCCATAAACCCTAATTTAATTCTTGGAGAATATTGGAGGCTTTCAAGTGGATTTTTCGGGTGATTTTGGCTTTTGGATTGGAGATCTGCTTTGGCTTAGCATCCTAAAACGTTTTTCTACAAGTTTCAGGCGAGTTCATCTCTGCTAATCCCCCTCCTAGTTTTAAAAACGTTTTTGAAGAATTTTTAACATGTTTCATAGAGCCAAATTGACTAGTTTATGAATAAAAGTTAATTCTTTTGTATTATATGTATAAAGACTAGGTCTTTCCATGTTAGAAAGCTTGAGAACAAATTTACAAAAGTATGTAAGATCTGAATATGATTTAAAATATGGTTTAATCTAAAGAAAGATGATTTATTCTTCATTTCGAGTTTTTATACATGACTTAGGGTTTTGAATATAAATTTTATGCCAATAATCATGTTATATATGTTGAGTTCGTTTCCAAAAGTTTTTATCTATTGTAGACATACTCTCATGCAAGTTTCATGTTGTTTTAATCATGTTTGAATCACCTAAACACGGTGTGAACACGACACACACAACCAGATTAAGAATCTGGAATATCAGCCCACGGTCGATCGCGCCATAGCGGCGGTCGACCGCGTACAGGACAAAGGCCTGAGTAGGCTCTGAACCCATCACGGTCGATCGTCGTTCTTGTGCGATCAACCACCACACAGTCTGTGGCCCTGTGCATGTTTTGTTCGACAGTTGAGTTTTCGAGCTAGTCTCTCGACCTTGTACTATTATGATAAAATGTTTATAAGCTGTTTAACATCTGAAATGTCAGTAAACACCAGATATGGACACGTACACCAAGATATGTACATGTATGTTTAAAATATGATGTGTTAACATGATAAATAAGAAAAATACACAAATATTATGTTTTCGGAATAGGGAGATGAAACCTATTTCCGCAGGGCGAATGAGTAAGAGTATTACAAAAGTATCATCGTATTATATTTTCAGAATAGGGAGATGAAACATATTTTCACAGGGCGATTGAGTAAGAGTATTACAAAAGTATCGTCATATTATGTTTCGGGGATAGGAAGATAAAACCTATTATCACAGAGCGATTGAGTAAGAATAATATAAGAGTATCGCTAATATATAAGAGATGCACATTTGTAAGTAATATAAATTATAAATTGGTTTTCATTTTTGAATACCCGCGAGTAGGATGCTTTCTCTGAGACCGTGACTTACACAACATGGTATTTGGTTGGCTTTTGTTTGGATGAGTTCCTTTTATGTTAGATCCATCTATCCGAGTGTAGATCAAGATGAGATATTTGTTCTACATGTTTGAGGTTTGGAGTGTTTTCCTTTTGGTTTATTGCTTTCATTCATAGGGTTTGGAGTTAGTATTTAGGGAGTCACAATTTGAGACATTGTATATACATGAGGGTTTCCTTGTTTGGATTATTTCGCTCGACGTACTAACTCTCGTGTTGTGATTTCCTAAATATTAACTTCCAGTTAGAATTTTATGAATGATTTCATATGTATATGTACTAACTCTATTTTCTATATTCTCCTACCCCTTCCCTTGGGGAGAGGTGGAGATGATCTCGCTATAGCGCTTTGACGCTCGTTGTTTTCTCCCCTTTCACGCAGCAAGTCAGGCGCACGGAGAGTCGCAGGTTGATGAGATTTCCTCATAGATTCCATCTAGCTATGTACTATTTAGTAGTTATTTCAGAACTCCACAGTTAGTTATTTATGTTTAGACTCTAGACTTGTATTTTATTTTGTAGAGGCTGAGAGTCATAGTGATATTTTATTTGACTCATTGTACTTGAGGTTTATTTTAGACTCAGAGGTATTTCTACTCTATTTTAGTTGGGCTCACTGATGATTATTCTCATGCTTCCTCTGTGTATATCTGACTTTACTCTATTTCTTTTATTTGCCTGTTTGTACCTTCACCTATTTATTGTTTCCACTAGAAAGATAGTAATTGTGATGGTGAAACATGTCGTAGCACGGTGTTTTGTGCTTGGCATGTTTGATAATCCAGGTTTCACCTTAGACTGTAGCCTTGTGTGAATCCTGGGGCGTCACACGACTCCTCCTTCAACTTTATGCCTGATTCTGAGCGTACGGGGTGGACTGATAGCCTGCACATCTAAGAATCGCAGGAGTACGGGGCTAGTTTCCCCCGTGGTATCACTGACGGTCAAGTCAGCTGTGGAGCTTAAGGGAGGTTTTTTAAGAGGTCCATGGGCCATTAGGGTCCGTGCAGGGGGTTCCTCTCTAAGAGTTATTAAATTCTCTTTATGTAAAAAGAAGATCCAAAAGGGAGTAAAGGGGGTTCCTCTCTAAGAGTTATTAAATTCTCTTTATGTAAAAAGAAGATCCAAAAGGGAGTAAAGTTCAGGTGTAAGAAGAAGTCTCTTTATGTAAAAAGAAGATCCAAAAGGGAGTAAAGTTCAGGTGTAAGAAGAAGCAGAGATCAGCCTCTCCCTGCCCTTACCCTCCTTACCTCCTTTTTATAGTCCATTGCCTCTGAGATTTTGGATTTTCTTTTGCACAGGAGGGTGGTTGTTGGGCAGGCAGATAGACTGCTAAGTCATCCTTCTCCTTCCAGATGTTGGCTGGCGATTGAAAGGGAAGTCATTCGGGTACAGGAGAGATCTATCTTCTCAGTATCCTGGATTTGTCAGAAGAGGTAGGGCATAGGATAGGTCGGCTGTGTGGTCGTCCTTCTCTCTCTAGGTGACGGCTGGTGATTGGAGGAGAAGTCATTTGTGCATAGGAAAGCATCATGGCAATCTTCTGGGAAATAACTTATAAGCCGAATAAGCGGCTTGGGCACGAGGTTTGTCAGAATGGAGATCTTGATGGGTGTGATCAATACTGTTGTGTCGATTGACATCTGAAGTGAACTTCATCGGCTCTTATCCCTTTAGTAAAGGCGGGTTGATCTGCGAGCCATCATTATGATTTGGCAACCTAATAGTCGAGTAAGCTTCGGGTCGGGTATATAGTCCAGTCGTCTGCTCGAGGAGTCATCTTAATTATGAGAGGGCGACTGATCCCATACTTCGAGTCGGTCATGATGATCCTTGATTGAAATATAGCTTGTATGCTCGTCCGATCGAGAGACTTGGCCTTGACTGGGCTTTTGAGCCTCTAAGTTGGTTTGGACCATAGCTCCCTTGGGCTTTTACAGACATTCTCCTGATATTTCTATCTTTGGATGGTAAATTACCATAACAGTTGGCCCCTTTTATTTGGAGTTGACTTTAGTCGAGTCCGAGTGAAATAGATACAAGCTTGCTCCATATCTTGGGGATTTCTTAGCTGGAGTTGACTTTAGTCGAGTCCGAGTGAAATAGATACAAGCTTGCTCCATATCTTGGGGATTTCTTAGCTAGTTGATCGTGGTTGGAGACGTGAGTGAAATAGATACAAGCTTGCTCCATATCTTGGGGATTTCTTAGCTAGTTGATCGTGGTTGGAGACGTAGTGTAGGTCTCGCTAACTGCCAATCTCCGTGAGCTGATGATCGGTATCGGGACCCACTTTTTTGAAGGAAATGAGGCGTCGTAGGTAGAGTAAAAGGCACCTCTCTTGCCAATTTATTAGCGTGAATTACGAGCAACGGTTGTTATTTTGAGTAATCCGTTCTGATTCTCAAAGTGAATCTTTCTTGGTTGCTCCAAGGCTATGCCTTTTGGGCTCTGCGTGCTTCTTTAGAGGCTTATAAATAGTTTCCAGTGTTGTTTTAAAAGAACACTCTTTGCCAGGAACATTTCTCTTCGTTGATCCTTTGACTCCTTAAGAGATTTTAACATGGCTCTTCCACAAAATGACCGCGAGAAGAAACTCAATATCTTGTTTCTATCTAGGTCAAGGATGACTTTGGACGAGGCCAACTGGTTGCATGATCAGTATGCCATTTCTCATGCGACGATGACCATAGGGGCACCGGACAGCTCAACTCCGGTGCATATGCACGGCGAGGACCGGGTGCCTCTTTATCGGGCGCATCTGCAGTGTGGGTTATGCCTACTGTTGCATCCCTTTATAAGGGAAGTTTTTACGGCTTTAGGGGTTTCCCCTATCAGTTCCATCCCCACGCCATCTATATCTTGATGGTGTTTATAGATGTCTGCTCCAAGGCAGACGTGGTGCAGCATTAGTTTGCTTGGGCACGTGGTTAGTGTAGGGTCTGCTGAGGGCGACCCACACTATTTTTTCTGCTGTCGGGACTATTTTCACTTGGACTCCGATCTCCTTGAGCTAGACGAAGAATGGGAGAGGTTCTTTGTCTGGGTGTTTGGTGCCGATAACATACTATCCTGCTTGGGTTGGCCCGAGGTGCAGGATAATGTGTTGGAGCCGAGGGCCCTTAGTGATCTCGAGTCTGGAGATCTTGAGAAGCTCCGGTGTCACCTCGGTCTTTAGAAGACCAAAACTCTGGACAGAGAGGAGTTTCCTGAGATGGGATGGTCTTCCTCATCTTCCTCTGATCCCGAAGCGATGGCCCTTCCTCCACTAATGGAGGTCTGTAAAAGAAGGGCTGACTCGGAGGGGCTGAGTTCTTCCAGGAGGCCTTTGAAGAAAATGAGGAAGGACTCTGGGGATAGTGGTGCTGAGCCTTAGGAAAACTATGTGTTTTTTTGTAAGCCTGGTTAGGCTTTTTGGTAAAGAATGTACAAAAACTCTTTTCTGAATGAGAAGCGATTTCTTCTATCTTCTGCTTTTGAGAACTACAAATGCTTGATAGAATAACTGATTCATGTTGTGGCTCCATTTTTCTTTTTAAAAAGAGTGTTGATCCTTGTAGGTTCGATACTTTACGCAGGATAGGTGGCGACGTCTTTGTTTTTCTTGTTTGGTTGGAAAATAACTCAAAGAGTCGACTCTGGGGATATCTTCGGTTTATCTAGGTGGGGGACCGTAGACTTGATTGCTGACTTATGGAGCCTTTGTACTTTAGGTTACTCCTGATGGGGAGCCAAGTGGTTTGTTCCGACTGAGAAGTCGTTTTAACTTGGACTTATTCTTTAAGAAGAGCCAATGGCTTTGTTCCGACTAGGAAGTCATTTTGCCTTAGACTTGTCCAGATTAGGTACCAAGGTCTTGATACCGACTGAGAAATCATTTTTACCTTGGACTTATTCTTTAGGAAGAGCCAAGGACTTTGTTCCGACTGAGAAGTCATTTTGCCTTGGTTTTATCCAGATCAGGTACCAAGGTCTTGATACCGACTGAGAAGTCGTCTTTACCTTGGACTTATTCTTTAGAAAGAGCCAATGACTTTGTTCCGACTAAGAAGTCATTTTGCCTCGGTTTTTTCTAGATTAGGTACCAAGGTCTTGATACCGACTGAGAAGTCATTTTTGCCTTAGACTTATTCTTTAGAAAGAGCCAAGGACTTTATTCCGACTGAGAGGTCATTTTGCCTTGGTTTTATCCAGATTAGGTACCAAGGTTTTGATACCGACTAAGAAGTTGTTTTTTCCTTAATTTATTCTTTAGGAAGAGCCAAGAACTTTATTCCGACTAAGAGGTCGCTTTGCTTTGGTTTTATCCAGATTAGGTACCAAGGTCTTGATACCGACTGAAAAGTCATTTTTACCTTGGTTTTACCCTGAGGAGGTACCAAGGTCTTGACCATATGTTGTGCCTTGGGCTTACCTTTAAGAAAAGCCAAGGGCTTTGTTCCGACTAAGGAGTCGTTTTGCTTTGGTTTTACCCGAGGAGGTACTATGGTCTTGGTCACTATGGATGATGAGAGCAGAAGGAATCGAACCATATGTTGTGCCTTGGGCTTACCTTTAAGAAGAGCCAAGGGCTTTGTTCTAACTGAGGAGTCATTTTGCCTTGGTTTACCCTGAGGAGGTACCAAGGTCTTGATACCGACTGAGAAGTCGTTTTTGCCTTAGACTTATTCTTTAGGAAGAGACAAGGACTTTGTTCCGACTGAGAAGTCATTGTGTCTCGGGCTTACCCAGATTAGGAGCCGAGGACTTTATGCTGACTAAGGAGTCGTTGTGCCTCGGGCTTACCCAGATTAGGGGTCGAGGACTTTATGCCGACTAAGGATGTTAGACCCTAGAGGGGGGGTGATTAGGGTCTTATGCTAATCTAATACCAATTAATAGCGATTAAAATTAAGTTGATCAATATGTTCTTGCAAGAGATAGGTATGAACAAAAGAACAATAAGAATGTGCACAAATAAAAATGAGACAAGCAAACCGCAAACACACAATATGTTTACGAGGTTCGGTCCCCACGACCTACGTCCCCGCTCCTCACCTCGAGGAGATATCCACTATCACAATCCGGTTTGGAAGCCGGAACTTCTACACACTCGGTTTACAAGTTCACCGAAAACCCTCGCACTACACAATCACTCAACAATCACACTTTACACACTAAGTGTAGGAATCTAGCCCGTGTCCTCCTCCTCAAGTGCTCAATTACAACCTCTCCCTAGGTTCGTCAATCGACGCCACTCCTATTGGATTTGACCCCGTCTCTCTCCTCACACTTCTCTCGGTGTACAAGTGTATTACAAGTGATTCTCACAAATAAAGGTTAAATACAATGATTTGTTCTCAAATAACAAGTGAGAACACAATGAAGCTCACACTCACTAAATCACACCCCATAACCCACAATATATAATATGGAAATATCAAGCTCAATAAGTGTGTGTGATAATAGTGAATCAAACTCAATAAATAACTTAATGAATATAGCTAATCAAATTGAAAGTGAAATAATAAGCTATATAGGAAAGAGTTTAGAAAACTTCTCAATGAACAAGAAGAGCTAAAGAAATAATGATTCCAATAGGATTTGAAAGCTTCTTCTTGTTGTAGAAAAACTTCTCTTGAAAACAGATTGATGAAACAACTCTTAAACAGCTCTTAAACGCGATTAATAACTTGTCAAACAACAAACTTGGATTTTTTGGTTGATGGAGAGGAAGAGCAGTAATGGAGTATATATAGCACCCCAATACAACAGCAAAAACATAAGTAAAAGACCAAAAAACCAATTTAAAACGGAAAAACACTAGAAAGTTTCTCAGAAACCAGACAGCCGTCGGTCGACCGTATCGGTCGACCAAAATCTGACATGGGCAGAAAACAGGTTTTGGGCAGTTTTTGGAAATTCGTTAAAAATATCAATTCATATCCAAAAATAGTGAAACTTTGGGGAAAGTTTATAAAAGATGAAATGAACATGTTTGAAAAGGAATTTTTGGAAAAACAAATTTCGTTTGTGAAAACTACCTGTTTTTGAAAAATGCTTAGAAAACCTGTATTTTTATGAAAGTGATATTTGAAATAGGACTTGTAAATATTCATATATGTATTGTGCATAAATTATATGTATATAGCAAAGCGTGAGAGAGCTGTAAACAAGAGATAAAGATATTTTAACAATGTTTTAAGAAAAATCATCTATATGATATAAAACGTCAAAAATCGTGTTAAGTGTATATATATTGAGCTTAGATATCATCATGCCATATATGTAAGTAAACTAAACAAATACCTAGGTAAATCCACGCAGATGAACTTGAATCTTTAACGCTGTGTTGAAATACCTGAAAAGAGAACATAAACACAAAACACTGGAAAAACTTATTAGTAATGAATTGTTTGTCAAATCATCATCAAAACTATAGGGTCAACAAAGGAGTCATTGCGCCTTGGTCCTGTCCTAAGGCGGCACTAGGGCCTTATGACCGACTGAGAAGTCGTGACACATTGGGCCTATCCTGAGGCGGCACCAGGGTCTTGTGACCGACTGAGGAGTCGTTGCGCCTCAGGCTTACCCAGATTAGGGGCTAAGGACTTTATGCCAACTAAGGAGTCGTTGCACATCGGGCTTACCCAGATTAGGGGCCGAGGACTTTATGCCGACTAAGGAGTCATTGCGTCTCGGGCTTACCCAAATTAGAGGCCGAGGCTTTATGCCGACTAAGGAGTCGTTGTGCCTCGGGCTTACCCAGATTAGGGGCCGAGGACTTTATGCTGACTAAAGAGTCGTTGCACCTCGGGCTTACCCAGATTAGGGGCCGAGGACTTGCATTTTTCCCCTAGGGTCAAGAGTCGACTATAGGAATCGGCAAAAAGGATTGTGCCTTGGTTTTACCCTGAGGAGGTACTAGGGAGTTTTATCGACTTAGCCGAGTGGCCAGCTGACTGGGTCTTTGATATATTTCTTTTCATTTTTGACATTTCCATTGATTATTGGAATTTATACATGATAGAGTAAAACTCATTCACATTTATTCCATCGAGCCGCGTCGAATTCGTGTTTCTTACCCAGATGCATTTTGAAGATGGCTTTTGCTAGAGACAGGGTCACCGAGGCGGAGCTTCCTTGGCTGTTTCTTTTCGCCTGTCAACATTCCTACCTTGATGAGAGCGAGCTGTTACTTCATAGGCTGTCTTTGTTGCCGAACTGAGGAATGCCCGGAATCTGGGTGGGGTTGTTCTTCCTCTAGAGGGTGAGCTATTTAGCTTTGGACAATGTAGAGTTGTTGGCATATTGGCCATCTCATTAGCCAAGGACCTTTCTGAAATTCAAGTTTTTGCTGAGGTCCTTGCCGGTCGACGGTGGACATGGTGATTTTTAACAGATCTTGCTTGTCCACCGTCGGTTGCTTTGTTAGGCCTGATATTTCGTTGTTTGAACTTTTGGAAGATGTTGCTCGACAAAGGAGGCACAGGCAACTTTTGTGATGAGGGCTTCTTGTTGGTGAGAACCCCGTGTGCCGAGGCTTTGTTCCCTAGAATTTTATGGGATCATGTCTTCCCCTTGGGGTTTCCAAAGATAGTGACGGCCGGACCATCTTATAAATGGAGGATCCTTCTTGCAGGAAGAGTACAAGTCACATGCTTCAACCACCAGGTTTTACTTCGAATCTGGTAGTTCTGAGCATTTGCTAGGGTGCCAGGGCTGTTAATCTTCCTGAGAATATCAGATGGCGAGCCCTTGAGTTTTCCCCATAATCTCATCCTTGGTGAGGAAGAACTCTCCTTTGGGGGTGGTGATGGTCTGAGGAGCCTGCCACAGACTTGATCGCTGCTCCTTGCTCAGGGGAGTCATTACCGACAGGAGCTTGAGCGATACTGGATCTGATCATGACCCTTGGAGGCCTGTTTGCGATCCAACACCAGGCCTCTTGGCCCTTCAGGCGGTGGGGTTTTCGTCTGTGGTGGCAATTAGAAGCATGTGCTTCATTCTCAAGCCATACAAGTACCATAGTGGTGTGTCTTTTCTTAGGAGGGCTTTCAGGGTTCCACTTGGCAAATACTCCCCAGAAAGCTATTGGAGCGCTCGAGGGCTACACCCACATTGGCTCCTCATAGTCATTGGCTAATCCTTCTTAGCTTGAATGATACGATTCCAGTCTTTGTTTAGCTTGAACGATGCAATTCCAGCGTTCTTCAAGAATGAACAAGATCAAGCCCCTACTTAGAATTAGACATTTCTTCTCAGATAAGAAAGCGGGCCCTACGATGGACGCCAAAATGTTAATGCTCGTGAACAGACAGTCGATGGGGGTCCTCTGCCGTCGGATGCAGTTTCGATCCTGGCGTCGGTGAGGAAGAAGGAGAGGATGAATGTTAAGGTCGACTCCTACTCCGACTTTATGCCCGATGCGTGGGGTGGACTGATAGTCTGTACATACAAGAATCGCAGGAGTACGGGGCTAGTTTCCCCTGTGGTACCTCCAACGGTCAAGTCAGCTGTGGAGCTTGAGGGAGATTTTTTGAGAGGTCCCTGGGCCATTGGGGTTAGGGCTGAGCATGGTTCGGTTCAAATCAAAAAAACCGACCGAACCGACCCGAACCGACCCGAAAAAAGCGGTTTTAAGAGTAAGGCGGTTCGGGTCGGGTTGACAACTTTTCAAACCGACCCGATCCGAACCGACCGAATATATTCCCAAAACTTTCAACCCGTCGCAGTTTACCCGACCCGTCCCAAACCCTGCACCCAACTCATTTCTCTCATCTCCAAATCCCATCAGCCGCTACTCATTCCCATTCCCATTTGTTCCCGTCCTCAATCCCCCTCCTCGCTCTCTCCCTTCTACCAAACCACCTTAACTCTCGCCTCTCTTCCCGAAATCCCTGCTCACCCCCCCTCTTTAGTTTGCCTCGCAAAGTCGGTGCGGCCCCCCGTTCGGTGACGACGCCCAGGATTCTCCTCAACTTCATCAAGAAGTCCAATCCTGCCGACGAACTCAGAGGAGACTCGATCGAACCTCGACCTCGACAACGCTAACAGCCACGACTGCCCAGCCGAGCGCCCTCACGCGTCCTCTCCATCTTCGTCGCCGCCCTCGCGTCCGATCCCACCCACCTCCACTCCCCTCAGCTTCAACTATGGAGGCCCCTCTGAAAGCTCAATTCTGGCTTCGATGAGCAATTCACAGTCTCCTCTTTTCCTCTGGCTCCTTCCTCTCAAGGTACGTAGTATTAATTTTTCTTCAATTTCCTCTGTTGTTGTCTTTGAATTGAACATGAAGTAGGTGGAATGGGCGCTTCTTGTTGGAGTATGTTAGTGCCCTTTGAGTTGGATTTTCCCCATCTAATCACTCAATTCAGCACTTCTGTGTATGTTGTCCCTTAGGTTAGTTGTTGATTCAAGTGTGCACGACGCTTAAGTATCTTAGCCGTGGCTCAAATGATTTGCATTTGGGCGCATATGAAAACAAATATATACAAATTATCTCTTGGGACAAGCAATATTTGTGCATTTGATTGTTATACTTGATGAAAGTTAGAACCGAACAAACCGAACCGAACCGTACCGAACCGATTTGCAACGGTTCGGTTGGGTTTTGAATTATAGGTGGTTCGGTTCGGTTGTTCAAATTTTGGTAAACCGACCCAAATCGAACCGTGCTCACCCCTAATTGGGGTCCATGCAAGGGGTTCATCTCTAAGAGTTATTAAATTCTCTTTACGTAAAAAGAAGATCCAAAAGGGAGTAAAGTTCAGGTGTAAGAAGAAGCAGAGATCAGCCTCTTCCTGCCCTTACCCTCCTTATCTACACCCTTTATCTCAAGTTTTGGATCGAACTAATCCATTGACACAAATAGTTCATGGGCCCCTGATGCCATATATACGTCCCTTGTTTGATAGGAGGATTGCCTTACTTTCTTTTAAAAATTGCAGTATCCTTTTTATAGTCCATTGCCTCTGAGATTTTGGCTTTTCTTTTGCACAGGAGGGCGGTTACTGGGCGGTCATATAGACTGCTGAGTCATCCTTCACCTTTCAGATGTCGGCTGGCGATTAGAAGGGAAGTCATTTGGGTACAGGAGAGATCTGTCTTCTCAGAATCCTGGATTTGTCAGAAGAGGTAGGGCGTAGGATAGGTCGGCTGCGTGGCCGTCCTTCTCTCTCTAGGTGGTGGTTGGCGATTAGAGGAGAAGTCATTCGTGCATAGGAAAGCATCATGACAATCTTCTAGGAAATAACTTGTAAGCCGATTAAGCGGCTTGGTCATAAGGTTTGTCAGAATGGAGATCTTGATGGGTCTGATCAATACTGTTTTGTCGATTGACATCTGAAGTGAACTTGGTCGGCTCTTATCCATTTAGCCGAGGCGGGTTGATCTGTGAGCCATCATTATGATTTGGTGACCCGATAGTCGAGTGAGCATCGGGTCGGGTATATAGTCGAGTGGTCTGCTCGAGGAGTTGTCTTAATTGCGAGAGGGCGACTGATCCCGTACTTCGAGTTGGTCATGATGATCCTTGATTGAAATATGGCTTATCTGCTCATCCGGTCGAGGGACTTGGCCTTG
Source organism: Asparagus officinalis (assembly GCF_001876935.1). NCBI lineage: Eukaryota > Viridiplantae > Streptophyta > Magnoliopsida > Asparagales > Asparagaceae > Asparagus > Asparagus officinalis. The sequence goes on along the minus strand of NC_033797.1, from coordinate 122,381,738 downwards.
ACTGGGCTTTTGAGCCTCTAAGTTGGTTTAGATCATAACTCCATTGGGTTTATGCAGACATTCTCCCGACATTTCTATCTTTGGATGGTAAATTACCATAATAGAAATGAAACAACTTAGTTTTTTTAAAGGATATCTCTGAACTTTCTGATAGTTTCTCCATACATAACTCATTGTATTTTTTTATCCTATAAATATTATCAACACTAGAGATAAATATTTATACATTATAATCAATTAATGCTAACCTATTATATTATAGTCTTTTATTAATTTATCTTCTATCAATGAATATTATTAGTAAAATTATATGCAGTTCCTTGAATTTATACAGTAATGTTAATTTTTAATCTATCATATATTTTTAAATTCTTATTCCTTAACTGGATAGTTTTAATCTACTCTAATTACTATTTCTATTGGCATCAACTTAGACTACTTTTAGATGCTGGAAAGGAATGATAAATTTTAAATTAAAAGATAAATTTATATATCTTAATGCAATAACATCAAACATTTCCTCTTTTCTTTGCCAAATTGTAGTCTTTTTTATGATTTTGAACTTTTGAGGGTGTGTTTTGTAATTTTTAAACTTTGATAGTGTTTTATAAAAAAAATTAAATTTTTAGGTGGGTGCTTATAATTTTCATGTTTTATGTATTGGCGATAAGTTTTTAAATGTTATAATGTTTATTGTAACTTTAAAATTTTGAAGGTATTTTTATAATTACTAAAATTTTATGTTGTTTTTTGAAAAACTTAAATTTTTAGCGATCTGCTAATAATTTCTAACTTTGATGTGTACCAGTTATAAGTTTTAAAATTTTAGGATTTTTTAAAAAAAATTTACTTTTGAGGGAGTTTTTAAAATTTTGTAACTTTGATGTTATTTTTTTATAAATTTTAAAATTTTAAGTGTCTAATGGCAATCCCTGGAATCCATCTATATTGTTTCTAAGTTTTGAAATCTTAGAATTTTAGAGTGTTTTTTTGTAATTTAAAATTTTAAGGTTTTTTCTATAATTTTTGAAATGTCAATGATGTTAATTATAAATTTTAAATTTTTAGATTTGGTCTTTGTTTTTAAGTTTTAAAAGTTAAGGTGTTTTGTGTAATTTTAAACTTTTAAGGCTATTATATGTCATTTATGTAACTTTTGGGTTTTTATAATACTCTATGTATTATAATATGTTATCTACCTATACTTTCTTAATCTTATTTTTTCTAATTTGTTGAGCTGTAGGTAGTTCATATAGAGTTAATATAGAATATATATATATAGTTAGTATTTGGATAGATTAATTTTTAAATAAAATTTTTAAAATAAAATTTTTTAAATTGTTGAGCTATAGATAGTTGACGTGGAATTGGATAAGATATATTTAAAATTAGAATAGATTACGATTTAAATAAAATATTAAAAATAGTAAAGAGTAATATTGACCATGAAAAGCTTTTTCTGAACTCGTGCTTTTAAAATAAGTATGATATGATTTATGTATGAATTGATTGTACACCCATTTTTTGTTGCTAACTGTATAAGATAATTATAGTTAGACCTGAAAGAACCTAATACTTGTTAAAAAATATCAAACAAGATTATAGCATACAGATAAATCTGAATAAAATAAAACAATAAAATCTGGCCTGAACGGGAGCAGTCGTGTAATCATTGCCCTAAAAGATTAAGGACACGCCTATCACCCTGGCATAGATGATCCTCTCTCCCCTAGCGGTAAAAAACCTCAGAAGCGGCCGGTCTCTGTACTCGTATGAGAGAACAGAGCTTTTGCTCAGATTAAGAAAGTTGCCCAAAAAGTATAACAAAAAAAATATAGAATAAAATAATATGCAGAGGAGAGAAGAGAAACAAGAGAGTTGCTCTATTCTACCGAATAAGAGAAAGGCTGTATATATAGGCTTTTAGATAGCCGTTACAAACCCCCCAGTAAATTCGATAACATTAGCCATTATTTTTATAACGTTCCCCATAATTGTAAAGCTATTACGCACGTTTTCAATGAGAAAAACGTGCAAAATAAAGCCAGAGAAAACAAAAAAATCATGTAGTGTGGCGTAGCGTAGCCTGCGCACGCGTGTGATATTCAAAGCCCAAACAATACAAAATCCAAAACACTATTCAAAGCCCAATAAGAGGAGATGCAATTTAAACCACTAACTATTCATCTCATTTTCTAATGTGGGACTATTCACAAAGGCAAAATTGCATTTTCTCCAACAAAATATCCAACAGCCCCCCCAAAAGGTAATATTGACTGAAAACTCAAAAATTAATAAATAAATCAATAAATCACAAAACAAATATAGGTTGGGTAACCTTTCGTATCGTGAATTCGGGAGAGGTAGCTTTCGACTTTGAACCTTTCCTTAGTGAGTTCATCACCATTTGAGGGACATAATGGACAAGGCCTTAAATTAGGCCCCTTGAATTAGGTATTGACGAAAACACACACAATACGTTTTCATCTATTGAGCAAAACGGATTGAGCGTTAAAGGACATGCTCACAATAAACCTACTCATGAGAGTTTCTAAGGGTTAGCTCAGCCCCCCAAACCGTGGCCATCACGGTTCCTCTCACGTAGGTAAGTCCTCCAAGGGTATTACAACAACTGGATATCATACCCTCTATAATACATGTGCTAGACTTATTAAGAGTAAAACTTGGCATAACCAGTTGTATCACAATAAGCATCATCACCATAGAGAAGGGAAAGTAGCAGATGCTACCATAATGATATATAAATATATCTAGGTCGATGCTTCACACGAGTGTCATTAGTCCAACTTGTTTCTACCACATGGAACCTACATTAGGACTAAGTCTCCAAATAAAGGTTAGGTTACCACTGTTAGTGACCTCAATTATAGCCTTAACCCCATCTCCTTCGATGAATTCAGAACCACACTCCTGGATAAACCCTTAGTCAAAGGGTCAACAAGATTCTTCTCAGACTTTACAAAGTCAGAACCACACTCCTGGATAAACCCTTAGTCAAAGGGTCAACAAGATTCTTCTCAGACTTTACAAAGTCTAAGATCACAACTTTGCCTAGCAGGCGTTGTATAGATTTATGTCTGTTATGCATATATCAGACAAACATATATGCTTTGAATTTCACAAGTGCTATCATGCATATATTCTTCTAATCATGTAACCAACTTTCAAGTGTATCTCTGATACATTGTATGAGCAATAAAATATACATCATAATGCAGAAAAGGTAATCTTTAATAGTTAATGATTTTGAACTTTTATTCATCATATAGATAGAAGTTATAAGATATACCTCTTGATTAGATTTTCTAGGACATTGATCCATCACATCTCCTGTAACTAGGCATACTAGTTGACAGAGCATATTCATATCAACTCTAATCATTTTCCTGAAATCTCAAGAGAAAGCATTATACATATAGTTAAGCTATAAAAATGATGATAGAATATCAAAACATGTTAGCATAGTTATTGATGTCTCTTATCAAGAAATTTCTAGTTAACAATGGATTATAATAATTAGACATTTTCATTTTAAATGTCTAAGGTTTTAAACAAGATTTGATATGCGCTCATGTCAAGTAGAAATTGTAATTATCAATGATCAAATATTATCAAGGAAGAAATAGACAACAAAAGCACAAAGGGTTTGTCATAATTAAGCTGTATCGCTTACTAACTAAGTGTGCATAATTGACATGATATGGATAAATGATAGGAGTGAGCTAGCTAAATATGCTAATGTTCTCCCATCGTCCAAAGATTACATGCAAAAAAGAGATACAAAAAGCACAATTAAATAAATGCATATGAATTATTCTCATAATTCCGGTCCTCCTATTCATGCTTGAATATGAAATATTTCACATGGAATCATAAATATTATATCAATTATCAAATAAATAAAAGGGTTTAAGAATATACAAGTGACCATTTGATATGGATGTGCTATTAGTATCAATCTTGAGTCCAATTCCAGTATTCACTCCTTTGGGTTGGTTCACAATGAGTTTGGTATACATCAATTAATGAATTGAAGTTCTTCAAAACATATTAGCAATATTGCTCATGTATCTTGGCATGAAATTAATTAACAAAAGACGCACACAATAAACACTTGGTAACGGTTTCCCTTCTTTCGATTGATATAGCAAAATAGAATTAACAAGGAATAAATATCAATCATAAATAATACATTTGAGCATTTATGTTAGCAATTACATAGTCATATTAAGCACAATTTATAGTCATATCAAGCACAATTTATTATTGTGACTGATGTAAATATATTACTTTAGGAGAAAAAAAAAAGTGGTGAATTATGTTACTGTATGAATTCAAATATAAAACGAAACAAAGACCTGTGCATGTTAGTTTAATGATACAAAGTAAAGTGTAACACCAAACGAAAGCGTTCACTCTTCTGCCATATTGTAAGGTTAGGAACAGAGAAATAATTTAAGACCTATTCTACTATAGATTTCAAACTCACCAGCTAGATGGTTAATGTCAAGTAAGAAAAGGTCGAGCTATGAGATAGTAATTTCACAAAAGTTTTGAAGAGAGAGGAGTATTTTGTTTCTCAAGGAATCTGATAATGTGTTGCCATCAAATGCTTGCGTAAGTTTTACTGCATCTGTCAACAGTCCAACAATATATAACCTCATATAGCATTCCTGTTCAGAATGATGGGCTTACAAGCAAATAACAGATTCAAACAAAAAAAATCAAGTGATGGTATGCAAAAGGAAGATGCCCTACTTGTAATTTTAAGATAATTATCAGCAAATAAAAGCAATTAAAACAATTAGTTATAGATTTATTTTATTTCAGATTTCAATATTAATAAATTAATAAATTAACTTATTATCCTTAATCTTCTAGATTGTTAGAAAAAATATCAAATAAGATTATAGCATGCATATTAATCCGAATAAAATAAAACAATAAAATATGGCCTGAATGGGAGAAGTCGTGTAATCGCTACCCTAGAAGATTAAGGACACACCTATCGCCCTAGCACAGATGATCCTCTCTCCCCTAGCGGTAAAAACCCCGGAAACGGTCGGCCTCTGTACTCGGGCGAGAGAACAGAGCTTCTGCTCAGATGAAGGAAGTTGCCCAAAAAGTAAAACCAAAAAAAATATAGAACAAAATAATATGCAGAGGAGAGAAGAGACATAAGAGAATTGCTCTATTCTACCGAATAAGAGAAAGGTTGTATATATAGGCTTTTAGATAGCCGTTATAAACCCCTCAATAAATTCGGTAACGTTAGTCATTATTTTTGTAACATTTCCCATAATTGTTAAGCCGTTACGCACATTTTCAATGAGAAAAACGTGCAAAATAAAGCCAGAGAAAACAAAAAAATGTGTGGCATGGTGTGCGCGTGTGTGATATGCAAAGCCCAAACAATACAAAACAAAAAAACATTATTCAAAACTCAATAATAGGAGATGCAATTTAAACCACCAACTATTCATCTCATTTTTCAATATGGGACTATTCACAATCTTTTCTCCAACAAAATATCCAACAATACCTTCTTAACAAATAAATATGAAGTACTCTCTCCTAGAGAAAAAGAAAGATGGATTAAGTTTGGACCAAGCTGGAGTTTGACCACTTTTGTACTTATCACTTGGGGAATTAAGAATCTTTTCATTATAAATTGTGAAGTTGTATTATAGTATACGATAATTGTTTCGTGCACACGTAGTGGGTATATCGCAAGGATTATATTGACGCAGATGTTAACGAGATGATTTAATTATCAACAATAATTTAAATTATTACGAATAAATAATTATTTTGAGACGTTTGACTATAGAGGAGCCTGATGTACCATTTTGCTGACCATCCATGCACATTAACATTATAGCCCTCCAAATATTGTAAAAAAAATACACTTCGTTTCTAGAAAAAGAGGATGCAATGGACTCTTTCTATGAACACATTAAAAGAAATTTGTGAATTAAACAACATAAATCATGAAGAAAGTATGATTTGGACTCTTGTGGACTTGTTATAATTCATGTTCTATAAGATAATATTTAGAAATAATTTGCAAAGTAAATAGTTCTTTGAGGATTTTTATCTATATACTAAAGCTATTGGGGTTAGTACTGTAGCTTAGCAATATTCATTTTACGGTATACCCCAATAGCTTATTGTTAAAAGAGACAATAGGTAATTTTTGTTTACAAACACAATATTCAACCTAATTTGCTTATAAGTCGACCACTTTAAAAATCCATCTTAAGTACATAATGCTCAGCGGGTTTAAAATTTTTCTCAGCTCCCCAACATCAATTCAATGTAGTTAATAATAATAATAATAATAATAATATAATTATTTTATCTATAAATGCAATAATTTAACATAATTTACTTTTAAGTCCACCCACTTTGAAAATTTAATCATAAACCTGAAAAACTCCATCAACTCTAATAATACAATACAATAATATAATGAATGACCATATAAAGAGTTTTTTCCCCTATAAACCCAAAATTCCCTAATTTATTCTTAAATTCACTCACTTCATAATCAGTCTTTGATGTAAAATACTCTAATGAATTACTTTTAAACTTAATTTATATTTCATAAATTTGTTATATCATAAGTTGTAATTGTAGATTGATTAGTTAGCTATAAATCTTATCCTTATTTACTTTCAAACATACCCATTACAAGGATGTTTTTAATTATAAATCTAAAGTATTAAATCTATTTATTTTTAAACTACACAGCTCGAAACTCAATCTTAGAGTAAAAAAAACTACACCAATCTATTTTTAAACACAATTTGTGACGATTTGTACATATGGTTTAAGTTGTTATATTCCACTTTGACTTGGTATATTTTTTCTAAGAATCTGGGTGCGCATTATTTTAGACCAAATGATTAACTATTATTTCGGATTTTTTTCATATTCACTAGTAAAAAAGAGGGCATTGGCGACGAGGTATTGGTGACGGATATCGAATCTGTCGCTAATACAAACATTGGCGACGAGAACAATCCCGTCGCCAATAACCCGTCATCAATGTTTGTATTTGCAATGGGTGTTGGTCGTCGCCAATGTTTTCCCGTCACCAATGCTCATGTGGGCGGACGCTAACAATCGTGGGCAAACAGCGGCTGTACGCCAATATGTATTGGCGACCGCTAACTACGTCGGCCATAGGTAGTTGCGGCCGAGACGAGTACTCGCGGTACACGTCGACAATGCACAATTGGAGACCGGGTACTGACTCGTCGCCAATACTTATTGTTGACGAAAGTTGGTCGTCACCAATACTTATTGACGACGAGTGTTGTCCGTCGCTAATACTTATTGGCGACGGATGCAGGCCGTCACCAATATTTAGCCGTCGCCAATGAGCATTGGCAACGCCTTTATTCCGTCACCAATGCACATTAGCGACGGATCAGTGTCCGTCGCCAAAAACATTAGTGACTGATTATCTCGTTGTCAATGAGTAGCCCACACAAAAAATTAAGGGTTATTTTAATATTAGTCTCTCAAATCTTCAATATTTCAAAAGTAGTCTAATAAATTATGGAAATTGCTAACACATCTAGGGGTGGAAATGTACCAAATAATTAACAAATAGTTCGATAATTGTTCGAATAACTATTCAGTTATATTTGATTCGATAGTTTATTTAACACTAAACAAATATTTTGTAGTATTCAAGTTTGCTAACGATTAGAATTTGACCAGATGTATATCCAATTCATTTATCTGTTAAATATTCGTTTAAAATTGATCACATGTTATTATTTGTTTATTACATATATGATGTCGTATTTTTAACCACTTATCATTTCTACTTAAGTTTTATATATCGATTTTAAGACTTAAATAATCTTAAATCTGTTTCTAATTAAATTTTGATTTAAATATATACACATCATATAGTATAAAGGAATAATTTATAGTTATGAATTTTAATACTACTTAGGGTGCGTTTCGAAATCATGGTGTTTTCTCTATTTCCATGGTGTTTTTATCAAAATAAAAACACCATGTGTTTGGTAACCATGATGTTTTTATGATAAAAATACCCAAAAACAACAAACACCACACTTATTTGAAAACACCTTTTAGGTGTTTTGAGTTTTGCATGGTCTTTTGAGTTTGGGTAGGATATTAACATAATAGCTAAATATAATCTATAATATTATAAATGATAATTTGTTAGTAATATGATACTAAATATTATATATTATTATATTATATAAATAATAATATAGTATACTAAATTATACTAAATATAATATAATATATTTAATATAAATAATATTTTACTTTTATAGTATTAAAAAATATGTTTAATATATTCAAACATGTTTAATAAAATAGTATAAAATTACTATAATATTACATATTTACTAAAATAGTATATAAGTATATATAGTTTACTAATATATATAATAATAATATACTAAAATAATACAATATAATTAACTATATTAAATCAAAATTGTAATACAATAAAATTTAATATTATGAAAAATTTAGATATTATATTAAATTAAATTACAGAATAAACATTATAATATAATATTGTTTATTATAATATATAAATAATATAATTTATATAATTTTATAAATGATTATTTGTTTAATAATATAATGCTCGATCTATTATATATTATTATATTGTAAAAATATTAATATAATATTTTTATGGTAAATATCAGTATAAACATATTAAATTATGTTAAATATATTTATATTATATTATAAAATATTATTTTAATTTTAATGGCTCGAATCTATTATATATTATTATATTGTAGAAATAGTTAATATAATATTTTATCTAAATATTAGTATAACATATTAAATTATGTTAATATATTATATTATATTATAAATAATTTTTTAATATGTTTAATATTTGAATTAGAGTATAGTTCAAGATGATGTATAATATATTAATTTTATATATTACATTAATATGTTTTATTATATTGATGAAAAATAAAATATAATATAAAAATTATAAAACAAAAATAAAATATATATTAGATTACTATATAATATTAAATTAATATAATATAATAAAATTACTATTATAATAAATTTAGATATCATAGTAAATTGTAAAATATAGTTAAAAATATAAAATATTAACCAATAAATAGTTTTCTACTTTATTCAATATAACATATTATATTAGCATATTTTATGTTAAATTAGTATTACATAATAAAAGTGTTAAATTATAATGAAGTCAATTTATTATATTATATTATAATATTAAACTAAAGTATGACGTATATTGATGTAACATAATACAATATATAATATATATAATATACAAAAATATATTATACTATTAAAAATAATATAATAAACATAATATAATATAATAAATAATTATATTAATTAATATATATATCTTATATTAGTCTATATTATAATATACAGTTAATATAATATAATATAGTATATTAGTTAATATAAAATATATTATAAGATATATGTTATATTTCATATATGATATTTTTATAGTATAATATATGTGTATGGAAATGGTTGAACTAGTATTGATCAAGAAATTCAAAATTGTGTTTTTAAAAACACTTTGGAATGACATGGTATTTCTTTAGAAGAACACCACAAAAAACTCACAATGGTATTCAAACACACTCTTAAATTCTTTATCGGAATAAATATACTTTGATATTCAATAAGTATTTGTGAGTTTTTGGCTTCGACTTTGATTAGTTTAGAGAAAATAATGAGAAAAGTGAAAATGATGAGAAAATGGTGAGAGACCAATGAGGAGATCATTTTTAGTTATGTGTGTTAAGAATATGTAACCATGTTTATCTTGCTAATGATATACCGGAACTTATCATAGCTCTTTTCAATTAATTAGGAATTCTATGTTAATTAAAAAATTTCTTTCACTCTATATGCTAGTAGATTCGATGACCTCCACTGCTCTGGACTCATTTACATATGAACTTGAGCCTGCAAACATCATTAATGAATTTGAGAGGAGCTAAATGAGATTTAATCACTAATGGACTTGGGTTTTCACGTTTTAACAGATCAATTGGGTCCAAACGAGTTGGATTTTTAATGGGTCCAGTTTCTTATGATTAAAAGTCAAGAAAAACTGGTAATAATAGTTATATTTAAAGGAATATTTCTTTAAATCTAACCGATGTTAATCGGGAACCTAATTGTAAACATTATGATGATTTGAGTGGTGTAATAAAAATTTCCATGATTTGAGTGACTAACTTTGAAATATTGAAGATTTGAGGGACTAATTTGGAAATATTGAAGATTTGAGGGTTGCAATAGCAATTCACTTAAATGACCTAATTTTAACTCTAATTACACAAAAATCCAATATTACCCTAATCCTAATCTTAATATCATAATAATCCAACAATAATTCAAGGATGTAAAAGGATGTTTTTGGGCCTAAAAAAAATGGCGGGAGAATTCCCCACTAATTTTTTTGCCCAAAACAAATTTACAAATATTCTCTCTCCATTCACTCAGCCCCTTCATCCAGTCCTAATGGAAACCCATCCTCAAATGCTCAGCGCCACCTCCGTCTACTCTCTCTCTGCCTCCGTCCCTTGGTTCAGCCACCTCCTCGCCCGACCCGAACCTGATAAGCTAATCACCGAGGGTTTGACCCTTGCAGCGCTAGCTTACGCTAAGTCTTTGATGAGTTATCTTCAGCAGGCGTTTCTTTAGGAGGCAGCATTGGGGATGGCGTACAAGGTTAGGGTTTATGTTTTTGGCAGAGTGATCAAGAGGGATTTAGGGTTATTTGAAGGGAATGATGGTGTTTTGGCTGGGGGTGTTGCGCATCGGATCACGGCGGAGGCGGCAGATGTTGCCGATACGACTTATGCTCTCTTGAACGTAGGCAATCAGTCATCATACTTGTTGGCATATGTAAAGATGTTATCTTAATTAGAACCCTGAATTTGATAGTCATACGGTTTGGCTTTGAGAATTTGCTAGTGTTTCAAAGCTCAAATCTTTATTTTTATTGCATTTATAGTCTACTTTGTTGTTTGTATTGGCTAATGTGGAATGTTCGTAGTTTAATTATCAGGAGTTGACGAGTAATCGACTCTTCAACAAATTTTCTTAAAAAGATAGTGATTAGTTTTGATCCATTCGCTCATTAAGTACTATGAGAATTATCTATAATTGGTTACTGGTGCTGCTCATTATTAATGAGGTCATGCTTTGCTATTATCCTTGTTTTTCATGGTTGATTGTGTGCACTCTAGAATACCCATTAGATAGATTCAAGCTTGATTTTCCTTTTAATTTCTTCTGAACTTTCAGTAGAGTTGTAGACAAGTCATTTACAAATGGTAAATTTTTTTTCATGTGAATTACACTAGGGAGTTACTTGATCTTTTTTCCCTACTTATTCCTGTGTAAAAATGACTGCATATTGTGGTACCCAATACCCTATAGCTTTTGGCGATGGCTTCTCAAATGGTAGCGCTTAGCCCCGTACTTTCCTTAATGTCAGCATTGGTGAGTTGAGAGAATTTGAGTCTTTTACTTTTGAATTTATATAGAATTTGAGTCTTTCATTTTTGAATTTATATAGTTTTATGAATCCAATGATATCTTGATATTGTGTTTACAACTTCTTCCTTGTGTATCATTTGTCATTGCATATCTTGGTGAAAGGCTCTGCAAAATATCCAAGAATGCGCAGTCAAGTGCTTCTAGACTATCCGCCTCCTTAAATGAGGTGAGCCTAGATTATTGCATGTACTATAAAATTATCTTCTAATGTTATGTTTCTTCCTTAGAGTTATTCTCATATCAAGTCTCACATAAGGAACATTAATGGGTTGATATGTAGTTTCATGTTTTAGGTACTTCCATCAATACTTGTTGTAAAGGCCAACAATGGAGAGTTTAGTGAGTGCTCACGATTCCAGAGGCAAGCTCTAGATGATTTGGTACAAAGGTTGAAGAAGCGGAAAATGAAGGCACTCATACCTCTGATTGTCCAGGTCATAAGATGATTTGGTACAAAGGTTGAAGAAGCGGAAAATGAAGGCACTCATACCTCTGATTGTCCAGGTCATATGTATAGGTGGATTGATACTCCTTTGTGCGGAAAATGAAGGCACTCATACCTCTGATTGTCCAGGTCATATGTATAGGTGGATTGATACTCCTTTGTGTTGGTTCATTGATTATCTCAAGAAATTCCTCAGACACTTCGAGTTTAGTGTCATTTATAACGTCCCTAAACCTCTTGGTTGAGCCTCTTCAGGTAACTTATCTATTCCTGCTTAAAGCATATATTATGTATTAAAGAATTTCAATCTTTAACGAAATGTTCCTATTTAGCTGCGATTACTAATAGTTTTGGTTCGTCAAATGAATATTCTTAAATTAAGAAATGCGTACAGCTGAAGGGGCAAATAAACAATTTGTGTCATCATGTGAAAAACAAAATCTGAAAACATTATTGAGGTGCACGACAAAATGAACAGATTTTTTAGGTTCATACCAATGTTTTCTTGAATTCCTTATTAGCTTTTAGAGATGATTTGCTTCCGCAGCCTATATACGTGGATATCATGGGGATGACATTTGATGAGCATGCAGCTGCAAGTGGTGGAGAGGTATATATGTCATATTATATATGTATTTATTATGAATATTTTAAAATATATTCTCATATTGATTTACATTCTTTTCAGGGTAGAAGAGGTACTGTAGGAAGCAGCGGTACGGTATGACATTTTGATGCAGCTGCCGCCAACGATAGGGATCACGATGATAGGGACCAAGATGACTACGACGAATGAGTAGTGAGTTAGACTTTTTTGTTACTTTTATGGAAAATGAATCAATGAATGATGAATGTGATTATTGTTGGATGTGAATTAATGAATGTGAATATTGTTGGATGTGAATTGATGAATGTATGAATATTGTTGGATGTGAATCGATGAATGTGAATATTGTTGAATATTTTATAAATATTGGTAGCAACAGGTATATATTCCTGCTTGGGGGGGCTCAAAAAGTATCAATTTTTTTTTTGAATTACATTCATTAGCGACAGAAAGGTCCGTCACTAATGAACATTGGCGATGGGGAATTTCGTCGCCAATATACATACATTGGCGACGGCGGCAGTCGTCGGCCAATAAAGCATTGGCAACGGGAAGCCCCCCCGCCCTCCCGCTCCGTCACCAATAAGCCATTGGGGACGACAGATAATTGCCAATGCTTATTGGCGACGGGGGGCTTCTCATCGCCAATAAACATTAGCGACAGGCTAGTTTGCCATGCGCCAATGCATTTTGTGACGTACGGAGGACCCGTCGCCATTGTTATCCGTCGCCATTGTTATCCGTCGCCAATGCTTCTCTGTCGCCAATGAGCATTAGTGACGGATATTCCCGTCACCAATTTGCATTAGCGAGGGGATTATTGGCCACAGACTATCGAGCGTCACGAATGTGCATTCGTGACGGATGTGACTGCATTGGCTACGGATTTCCTCGTCGCCAATGCTCTGATTTCTACTAGTGATTGTTGCAATGTCGCAAATGGTAGATGAGTTTTTCCCTATAAGTTCAAGGTTATATATATGCTCTTTTATATTTAAAGTCAACCACTTTGCAAAGATTTTTATTCTAAATCAAAAGTATTCTGACAATTTTCTATCCATGTAAGTTGTTATATTTTATTTTAACATATAAAATTTTGTTCTAAGTGAGTAGGTAGAGTAGAGATTTTATTAGAACAACCTATCTAAGAGGGTAGTCTATACCACTCATGGGTGGTTAAATGGTTAGTTTGTGACTTATGGTTATTCTATTACTGTTGTAAACTAGCTACCCCACTTTTATATGAGTGGTTTTCATAGAAATCCTACTGTTTTAATATACGATGTATTTCATAAATCAAATCCTTAATAGTGTTGCATTTTTTCCATGCTAATGAGGCGGTATCGAAAATATATTTTCTATATAAACTCAAAATTTTAACGCAATGCCTTTTAAACTTACTTTCAAAAAGGAGTTCTTGTGTATATGTCCAAAATCTTACCTTAATTTATTATTAAAGTCACTCATCTCCAAGATCACTCTTGAGATCCAAAATACTCATTCGAACAAAACCTTAAACTCACTTTACATTTTCACCAGCTCATCCTATGTGAGTTTCTATATTTTGTTAGAACCTTGTACATTTTTATTCTAAATCCAAAGTCATACTATTTATTTTTAAACTCACTCGTTTCCAAAGCTACTCTTAAACACAAAATGTTCAACATTATTTTTAAATCTATTTTGTATTTCAACAGTTTGGTATACATTGTGAGTTATTACATTTTTGTTTTAAGTGGTCAGCTACAGTGTTATTTTTAACTAAATATTTAATCCATAATTTTTTTGTAGTTTTGCGCTTCTAATTCCAAAGGTCCCCTCTATTTTTTGAACTCACTCATATCCATAGTTATTTTTTCTAAATGGTTCAGTGTACTGTGTAGCTAAATGTCATAACCATTATATTTTACCTTTTTCCATGTTAACGTCGCAGCATAGTAAACAATAGATGTGTTTTTTTCTTTATTTTTTTAAGCTCACTATTGTATGTTAGTAGTTTTGTATCATTGCAAGATGATATATCTTGCTTTAACTTGCTATTTAACTCAAAGTATTAGGTGTACAATATATTTTTAGGCCAAATACTTAAACTATATTTTTAATTATTTTCACACAGATGCTAGGAAACGCGTGGATCAATTTTGCTCGTTTGTTTCTACTACGTTGGCTTCTTTTCCTGCTCTTTTTTTTTCTGGGCCAGTTTCTTTCTAAGCTTCTGTATTCATTTTAGTATGATGCTGCAACTTGACGACCTTTCTTGGAGAATAGACAAAAAAAGGGACGTTTATACCCTTAAAAAGTTTTCAATTTTTTGCACAGACCAGAGTTTTTCAAACTACGATTTGTCTCTTAATAGGAAAAATATGATTTGATAAATAGGAATTTTTTAAAATAGCCCCAAAAAGTTTTTTATTTTTCAAAATCGACTCATTTCTTTTATTTATCAAAATCGACCCACTTTTTGCCACGTGGGCATAATGACGTTCCTAAACAGTCGGGGTTGCCAACCCCTACTGTTTAGGACATGAAAATTTTGGATTTAAGGGTTCTACTTGGGGTATTCAACCCCGACTGTTTAGGACATGAAAATTTTGGGTTTAAGGGTTCTAATTGGGATTTAATACCCTCCTAAACAGTCGGGGTTGTCAACCCCGACTGTTTAGGAACTTCATTAAGCTCACGTGGCAAAAAGTGAGTCGATTTTGATAAATAAAAAAAAATTGGGTCAATTTTGAAAAATAAAAATCTTTTTGGGGCTGTTTTGAAAATTTGTTCTTTGATAAATCTTATTACTTTGTCTTAAATAATTGAAATCACCGGTAGCCATGTTAAGCCTACAGCTTGAAAGATGGAGCTGGGCCTCATTCTAGTTTACGCCCATCTCATACTATCATGGAAACCCAGTTCATATTTTGCGGTATCCATGAAACCGCATGTAACTTCCTCATTTATTCGCATTTAATCACCGGTAGCCATGCCCATCTTGTAAGTTTTAAGGGGCTTATATAATGGGTATGTGTCTCGGGTCAAGCTAAAGCCCATTTTGTTGTTAAATTTTCAAAAAAAAAACCATCTGTTCAAAAACATTATTATTTTCCTAAGAAAGAAATTATTTTTGGATAAATGAAAAGGTTGAGTTTCATTTTCAAACAAAATTCCTTGTTGATATGGAGCAACCATGCTTCTAATAGGCACAAAAATTCTGTTCAACTTTCTTGACTTTTTCATTTGGATAAATTTTTATTTTCGACCTTTTTCAAAACTTAATTATCAAATTCGACCTACTTTGCACTTATTTATCAATTTCAACCCAGTTTTAGCCACCTGGCTAAAACTAGGTCAAATTGAGAAATAAGTGCAAAAAACTATATGGGATTGAGAATCCAGTGTAGTCTAGCAGACTATTAAACTACGCAGGATTCTCAATCTCGTGTAGTTTAGAATTAGACTAAACTCCACGGGATTGTGAATCTGTGTTGTTTATTATACAGAATTCACAAATCCCGTGTAGTTGGCTAAATGGTTAGAACATTAATGTACACATTGTTAAAAGGTCATGGGTTTGAATCCTAGCCAAGTAATGTTTTTTTTATGTTTAGGGAACTCAATATACAATTTTGACGCAGCGCGGAAGTTGTAACCTCGGAATCCACCAAGGGTGTTCTCTGAATCCACAAAGAACGATCTTCGAATCCACGAAGAGCTTCGAATCCACGAAGAAATATTGAGGAAAAAAAATTTATTAATCAAAAGTTATGCCTTTAGGGCTTACAAGACTCTTCTTAAATAGAAAAAGAAACAAGACTCCTACAAGGACTCTAATTCCTACAAGGACTCTGAACTTACCAAAAATAGTAAAGAATTCCTAAAACATTAAAACTCCTAAAAAGAATCCTTATGAATAGGAAAGTCCACCGGTCAAATCTGAGATCAAATCGGATTTGTTTCCTAAACAAAACAGACTCCTAAATTATTACTAAAAATAGTAAAAACGGACAAAATTGTAATTATCTCTCAAACCGTAAGGAATTTGGCAAAACTGAGAACGCAAACCAAACTTTGGGGGTCGGTTTGGATGGCTCCGTCTCGTCGAGATAGTTGATTTTCATATATAATTCGTCCAATTCCGACGTACGGTTTGAAAGTTACGGCCGTTTCTTCGAAACAAGTTATTTTCTTCGACCAGGCCCGCATTTGCGACTGTCCCACTTTGACATAAACATGTCTGCTGTGTGTTCTACATCAGTCCCCCCTGCTTGAAAAGAGATCGACCCCGAGCTTACACTTGCATGAACAGCTGTTTCTGGTGGGTAATACTCAAACAAATCTGCAACATTAAAACTAGGAGAAATACCCAAATTTGTAGGAAGGTCAACCACATAAGCATTGTCGTTAATCTTCTTCAGTATCTTGCATGGACCATACTTCTTATTCTTTAGTTTGTTGTAGGTGCCCACAGGAAAACGTTCTTTTCTCAAAAACACCATCACCATGTCTCCCTCTTCAAACACCTTCTTCCTCCTGTGTTGATCAGCATCGACTTTATACTTAGCATTAGACTGCTCTATCTTCTCCTTCACCTCCTGCGGAATAGCACGTATCTGCACGTATCTTTTCAACCATATGATCTGCAGGAACACTCTGTCCAGGAAGTTTAGGCAGCGGGGCTAGATCAAGATAGTGATTCGGAAGCCTTCCATACACAATTGTAAAGGGTGCCTTGCCTGTAGTCCGACTCTCCATACAGTTGTAGGCAAATTCAGCATGTGCCAAAGCAAGATCCCACTGTTTTGGTCGTTCGCCAGAAATATATCTAAGAAGATTGCCGAGGGTGCGATTGACCACTTCAGTTTGGCCATCCGTTTGGGGGTGATAGGCAGTACTGAACTTGAGAGAAGTGTTGAATCTCTGCCACAAAGTCTTCCAAAAGTGTGATAAGAACTTGGAATCTCTATCGGATGTGATGGATTTTGGCACTCCATGAAGACGAACTATCTCCCAAAAGAAAAGATTGGCAATGTTGCTCACATCCGCAGTCTTCTTGCATGGAATAAAGTGCGCCATCTTCGAAAACCTATCAACCACAACAAAAATAGAATCCATACCTCGTTGGGTTCTAGGCAGCCCCAACACAAAGTCCATGGAAATATCATGCCACGACGCATCAGGAACTGGTAAGGGTGTATATAATCCTGTATTTTGAGACTGTCCCTTAGCAACTTGACAAATTGGACAACGCCGCACATATCTTTCTGCTCCCTTCTTCAACTGAGGCCAATAATATCGTTCTTCAATGGCTGCAATTGTCTTATCACGTCCCAAATGTCCTCCTAGTCCGCCAGCATGAAGGTCTCGAAATATGCTGTAGATATGCAATCCAACGAGCATGCATACGGTTGATGGTAGTCTGACTATTAAGGGTCTTCAAGGCCTGATGATCAGTGTGAAGCAAAAACTCTCTCGAGATCAAATAGTGCTCCCAATGCTTCAAAGACTGAACTATGGCATATAATTCTAGCTCATATGTGGTCCACTTCTGTCGAGCTTCGCTTAGTTTCTCACTATAAAAGGCAACTGGACGCCCTTCCTGAGATAAAACACCACCAATTCCTATGATGGACGCATCACAATCAACTTCAAAGACTTTTTGAAAATCTGGAAGTGCAAGCACAGGTGCGGTGGACAACTTCTCCTTGATCAGTGCAAAGCTATGATCTACATCTTCCCCCCAATTGAACTTTCCTTTCTTCATGCATTCAGTTATAGGTGCTACAATACTGCTGAAATTTCTTACAAATCTCCTATAAAATGTTGCTAGGTCATGAAAACTACGAACTTCGCTGACAGTCTTCGGGGTAGGCCAATCTCTAATAGCACGAACCTTCTCTTCATCAACATGAATACCCTCTGCACTAACAACAAAGCCTAGAAACACGAGGCTACTGGTCATGAAGTTGCACTTCTTCAGATTGATGTACAACTTGTTCTCCTGCAAAACTGTTAGTACCTGCCTCAAGTGGTCCAGATGTGCAGCCTCACTTTGGCTATAAATCAGGATATCATCAAAGTAAACTACGACGAACTTGCCGATAAAGGGTTTTAATACCTGATTCATCAATCACATAAAAGTGCTAGGGGCATTAGAAAGACCAAAAGGCATGACTAACCACTCGTACATGCCTTCTTTTGTCTTGAAAGCAGTCTTCCACTCATCACCTTCCCTAATCCGAATCTGATGATAGCCGCTCTTGAGATCTATCTTGGAGAACACTTTTGAACCAGATAACATGTCTAGCATGTCTTCCAAGTGTGGAATAGGAAATTTGTACTTCACCGTAATCTTGTTGATAGCCCTACTGTCCACACACATACGCCACTCTCCGTTCTTCTTTGGGACTAGTAGTGGTGGTACTGCACACGGACTCATGCTAGGTCGTATAAGGCCCTTCTGGATGGATCATCCACCTGCTTCTGCAAAATCTCTCCTTCCTTCGGATTCATCCTATAGTGTGGCAGATTTGGTAGTCGAGATCCAGGGATAAAGTCGATCTGATGTTGAACGTCCCTAAGCATGGGTAATTCAGATGGAAGATCATCAGGCATAACTGCATCAAACTGCTGTAAGAGGGTCTGTACTTCATGTGGAGTTTCGACAGTGGTAGACTCCTCTTTTCCCGAAACTACAAGGGCATAAATCTCATCAGATTACTTCACATCTTTCATAAAGTCTTCATTGTCAACGACCAAGAAATTCTTCTTTTCAGCCACATTGGTTTTGACAGGCCCCTTCTCGGTTAGAGGCTTGAGCACAATTCGGCGACCATCCTTCTTGAAGATGTAAACGTTATCTTTCCCCCTATGCGTGGCATCAACATCAAACTGCCAAGGTCTGCCTAACAACATATGACATGCATCCATCTCTACTACATCACACAATGCCTCATCCACATAAGTTCGGCCAATGGAAAAGGATACCCGACACACTTCATCAACCTGTACGTCATTACCCTTGCGAATCCAGCCGATCTTGTAAGGAGCGGGATGCTTCTCCGTCTTCAGCCCTAACTTCTCCACCATGCGCCAAGAGACAATATTCTCGCTGCTCCCACTATCAATGATGACATCATATATCTTCTGTTGCACCGTGCATCTTGTTCGAAAGATGTTATGCCTCTGTGGTGGTTCTTCTGCCTTTGGGGCCAACAGTAGTCGCCGCACAATACATGAGAGTTGTTCTCCATCATCATCAGCATCCAACCCATCATCATAGTCTTCATCATTGTCTCGGTCTGTATCCTCATCTTCATGATCCACCATGTTCACAGTACCTCTTTTAGGGCACTGATTGGATTGATGACCAGGCTGTCCACATCTGTAACACTTGATCGGGTCAGGTTTGGCATAAGGGTTCGCTGGGGTAGGCTTCTTTACGGTTGTTGTCGCTGGACCCTTTCCCTTATCCGTTGTTGCATCCTGCTCAGGAACAGTTTGAGACTGTTTACTTCCACCACGTTTGAAACTCGTGTGCGACCCGTCGGAAGCTGCCCATGATCCTTTACTACTTCGTCCGTGTTGTCGCTCCACCTTCTCGGCTAGGCTAACCGTATCTGCTAAGGTATAGGTTTGTTGTAAAGATACACGATCCTGAATCGCCATCCTTAATCCCCTTGTATATCAAGACATCTGTTGGGCCTCGCTTTCGTTCAAGTTGTTGCGGGATGATAGCCGATAAAATTCCTGCGTGTACTCATCCACGGTTCGTCCACCCTTCTTACAATTTTGGTACTGCCCGAATAAAACTTGTTCATAATCACTTGGCAGAAAACGGGCTCTCAGCAGCTTCTTCATCTTCTCCCACCTTTCGACCTTCGGCTTCCCTTGACGAGATCGATTCAGACAAACAGATTCCCACCAAGCTGAAGCTCCACCTTTGAGTCGGTAGGCCACCAATTTTACATTGTGTTCTTCTGGGATCTCCATATACTCAAAGAACCTCTCTACTTCTGCAATCCAGTCGAGGAACTCTTCAATATGCAGTTGCCCGTTGAAAGATGGCAGATCCATCTTCATCTTGAAACCTCCAACGTCATAATTATCCTTTCGTCGTCGGTCCCTGCGATAACCACCGCGGCGTGGGGGTGCATAATGATCTTCCTCGCTGTCGGAATCTTCATACGGAGTCGTCTCACGTCGTTGGCGACCATCAACGCGATTTCGATCTCCTGTCGTGTCCAGACGCTCTACTGCCGCAGCTAGTCGCTCCAAGACAGTCTTCATCTGATTGACATCGGCCTTTAGCACGTCGAACTCAGTTCGAGAGATATGGGCTTCTTCACCTGCCATCGGATCGGAGGAACCTGGCTCTGATACCAATTGACGCAACGCGGAAGTTGTAACATCGGAATCCACCAAGGGTGTTCTCTGAATCCACAAAGAACGATCTTCGAATCCACGAAGAGCTTCGAATCCACGAAGAAATATTGAGGAAAAACAAAATTTTATTAATCAAAAGTTATGCCTCTAGGGCTTACAAGACTCTTCTTAAATAGAAAAAGAAACAAGACTCCTACAAGGACTCTAATTCCTACAAGGACTCTGAACTTACCAAAAATAGTAAAGAATTCCTAAAACATTAAAACTCCTAAAAAGAATCCTTATGAATAGGAAAGTCCACCGGTCAAATCTGAGATCAAATCGGATTTGTTTCCTAAACAAAACAGACTCCTAAATTATTACTAAAAATAGTAAAAACGGACAAAATTGTAATTATCTCGTCGAGATAGTTGATTTTCATATATAATTCGTCCAATTCCGACGTACGGTTTGAAAGTTACGGCCGTTTCTTCGAAACAAGTTATTTTCTTCGACCAGGCCCGCATTTGCAACTATCCCACTTTGACATAAACATGTCTGCTGTGTGTTCTACATCAAATTTCAAGTTCAAATTTATTATGATTGTTATAATTGGCCTAGTGGTTTACTCCAAGAAACTTAGACTTCAATTATTCAAATAGTCTTGGATTCGAATATTATGATCACCAACATTATTATTTTTTCCCAATGCCGTTTAGCCAACTAAACGGGACTATGAATTTTGTTTAATTTGTTTATTAAAACCTACACGAGATTCATAATTCACTGAAGTTTGGCCTTGTTGTAAACTACACAGGATTGAGAGTCTCGTGTAGTTTAATTTTCTGCTAGACTACATGACTTGAGATTCTCAACCCCGTATAGTTTTTTACACTTATTTATCAATTTCGACCTAGTTTCAGATATGTGATGAAACTAGGCCGAAATTAATAAACAAGTACAAAGCAGGCTAAAAATGCTAAAATGGCCGAAAATGAAAATTTGTACTTTCCGTTTTGGTTGTGCTACATCGTTGTACTGATTTACTGAAGAGAGTTTCAATGAGGCGTGAACATTTTCCGAACTTCATGGGCGCCTCACATGTGCATTGATTATGCAGTCAATCATGCAACCGAGTCAATATCACAAGCATTGAATATGCAGTGAAACACTATAGGCAGTAAATACATTGTCTGAAATCCATGGAAATTGTGGGATCCATTGGTTAAACTCATCGTATATTATTTCTGCTTGATTTCATGCAAAATAAGATATCAGATATCCAAATGTAATGTCACATCAACATTGTGAAAATGGATATATAAATTTTTTGTGCATTTCATACCGTTAATTAGAAAGAAGAATGACACTCATCTCTTCCTCCTTTCCTTATCACAGCATTTGCGGCTTTGCTAGATACAAGTTTTTTCTTAGGGTAAATTACACTAAAAACACTCCTAAACCATTCAACAGTAAATCCCCAATGACTTTCAAAATAGACCTAATCTCAAATAACTTTTGTAGAAAACTCACAATATCTTGTGATAAATTACACCAAACCCTAATAACTTTTAAAATGCCTTTTTACGTTGTTTTTTGTTTTAATTTATGATGATTATCTACAGAAGCTAGAAACTTATTGGAATTTTCTGTAATTTTAAAAGTTAATAGGGGGTTTGTTGCGATTTGGAAAGTTATGGGGGTTTACTTCAAAATGCTGTTTAGTGTAAGTTACCCTTGTTATTATTTGGGTGATTGTGTCATACTTTCATGCAATGGGCTTAGCAATTACTTTTCAACCTTTTCAGTTTCGATTTGAATAAACAAAAAATTTAAGAAAACTCAATCAATTTTTATTTCAATTTCTTACAAAACAAACAATAATTTCTACAATTTTGGAAACCTGTGATTTTTTGGATTTCCGACAATGTTAGAGTTCCGAAACACAATTCCTTCAGTTAAAAAAAAAGAACCCTCTTGAACTTTGTTCTTTGAAATCAAAAACTATTGAGCGTAGCTTTCACTTATTTACAACTAGTTGTTGAGAGTCTTGAGACCATCTATTTATTAGATAGGTTGAATTCTCTCCACTATTAAAAAATAATAAAGAGACTATCATTTTAAAGACAATCATCTATTCGTTTGGTTGGTAATTAAAATTTGGATTGAGTGAAAAGTGAGAATAAATGTAATATATAGGAGATAGGGTACAAGTGTTATAACTTAGAGTAAATTACAATCATCCGCTAAATAACGAATGTTTTGTAACTAGTAGGAACAATCTCTCCACCAAGATGATCCACATCCTCTGATTCAAGGATAAGTTTGACCATAATCATTTGATGTATTATCCCTGTAGAGTACTTTTTTTTAGAAAATGAAGAGTTTCATAATTGTAAGTAGTAATTTGGGTTATTGTGTTGTAGTAATTACAATTAATGTGGGAGTTTAGAAATTCAAAAGCCATAGAAACTGTAAAAAGAACCAAAAATCCCCAAATTTTCAGTTTACAAAAAATAGAGAAAAACAAAAAGGAAGTGAGATCAAAGGGTGGAAGAGAATGAGGAAGAACAAAGTTTCAAAAAAAAGGTTAGTTCTTTTTTTAACCTTAGTTGTTAATGATTATAGATTAGAAAAAGAAGAAAAGAAAAACACTTTTCCGGCCACCGGCATTGATTCTGGCAACCTTCGGTCTTTTTTGTGGGCAAGGGTTTCACCGGTGATGGTTATCATGGCCACCAAACCCACTTAGGGCGGGTTGGGTTCCAATTAGGGTTGTCCATTTTACCCGCTGGCCCGGGCCCGGCCCGGAGCCCGGCCTCGGCCCGAAAATCCGGGCCAGGCCGGGTTCCGGGCCTGGGTCCGGGCTGACTTCAAAGGGCCAATCTGGCCGTTGTTACCGGGCCGGCCGGCCCGGTCGTCCCGGCCACAACGGTCACCAATGGTGACCGTTGTGGCCAAAACGGCCGGGCCGGGCACAACGGCCAGATTTGGCCATTTGACCGTTTTGCCCCCAAAAACAGTCAAAAAACGGCTATTTTGTGAGGTTATTTTGGTCATTTGCCTAGGGGGGCTGGTTCTATAAATAGAGGGGGGTTTTTATTTGTTTTCTTCACACCAAAAACTCATATCTTCTCTCTTATACTCTTATACTCTCTCTTATACTCTTATACTCTCTTATTTATACTTTCTAATCCTTTCATCAAATGGCTTCCTGATCTGATTATGAAGAGCAAAACATATCTCCCGATCCTGAATTGAGTCCTCCTACTATGAGTCCTCCTACCGAAGTTAATCTCGAATCCGGTGGCGACGAATCTGCACCAAGAGCTCCTAAACGGCCAAGATCCGATGTGTGGAATTTTTACGAGAAGATCGACGTCACCAAGGATGAACACGGTAGGATCCTCACCCAGAAGGCTAAGTGTGCTTTGTGCGGCAAGATTTTTCAAGCTCATCATAAGAGCGGCACCAACCACCTCAAACGCCATTTAGATAAACACAACAAAGGCCAGCCTCCTCAAGGTGATATCCGACAATCCATGATTTCTCAATCCTCCTCTTCTGGTAGTCTCGGTAGTTGGAACTATGACGCTGCCAGAGCCAGGAAATGCGTAATCAGGTTTATCATTCTTAAAAACCTTCCTTTTAAATTAGTAGAAGATGATGAATTTGAAGATATGTTTAGAGATGGTTTTTATCCTGCATTTAAAAAATTTTCTCGTCAAACCTGTCAACGTGATATTTTAAAATATTATCAGCAAGAACAAGAAAAAATAATTTCTTATTTTAAAAATTTAAACTGTAAATTTTCTTTAACTTCTGATATTTGGACATCTAGAGCACAAACTGGATATTTATGTATCACAACACACTGGATTGATGAAAATTGGCAAATGTTTAAAAGAGTTGTTTCTTTTATTGCAATAGAAGAGTCGCATACTGGTGCTAATGTTGCAAATTTAATAATTGAAGAACTTATGAAATTAGAAATTTCAGAAAAAATATTTTCTCTTTCACTAGATAATGCAAGTAATAATAATGTAGCTGTTAATTTTATCAGATTATCTTTATCATTGTCATGTCATGGTGATCTTTTTCATATTAGGTGCATCTGTCATATTTTAAATTTAATTGTTCAAAGTGCATTTACTGAAATTAAACCCATGATAGAAAAGGTTAGAACAATTGCTTACATGCATAGTGCTTCTGAACAAAGACTTAAAAGATGGAAACAATTTTGTAAAAGAAAAAATATAAAGCCTAGACTAATTCCAAAAGATGTTTATCATAGGTGGAATTCCACATATGCAATGTTAAGTGTAGCAATAGAATATAAAGACATTATAACTGATTTTATAAACTATTATGCTTCTAGTTCTAGTTCTGGTAGCACTTATGGAATAACTGAAGATGAATGGACAGTTATATGTAATTTAAATGAAATGTTACAAGTTTTTTATGATGCTACAATGTTATTATCTGGTTGTTATTATCCAACCATTACTTTAGCTGCTTTACAAATTTTAAATATTCAAAATTTTTTTGATAAATATCGTTTGGATGCTACTTTTGGACCTATGATTTTTAAAATGGAGAGCAAATTTAATAAGTACTTTAGGCTTATTCCTCATATTTTTGGTTTGGAGGTTCTTATTGATCCATACTTGAAGGATATTGGCCTTCGAAGTTTGTTACAGTCATTGTATGGTGGACATGTTATAGACTTAGATGATGGAACCACCCTGAATGCTACTACTCATCATTTACTTATTAAAAATTATTTTCAAACCTTATATGATGAGTATGCAGGTAGACATGGTGTAGCTGCACAACAGTCTACAGCTTCGGTTTCTTCGAGCTCATCCCGAGCCCAAGGTAAAAGTGTAAGTTTTGATAGGTATGCAATGGTAGCCGAGCTAACTGGTGGATCTGGACTTGGATCGTCATCATCGGAGGTTTCTGAAATAGATGAATATTTTTCTGCTTCTTTAGTTAGATGTCAAGGAAATGCTTTAGATATTTTGCAATGGTGGAAAGTATATGGATCAGTTTCATATCCTATACTTTCCACCATGGTTCGTGACTTACTAACAGTGCAGGTTTCGACGGTAGCTTCGGAATCCGCCTTCAGCACAGCAGGTCGTTTGATCGACGATCACAGGACATGCTTGGATCCGTATACTGTACAAGCGGTGATGTGCTTACAAGATTGGTGGAGGTACGAGAAGCGAACGCAAGGCATCGATCGGATGGCTGGAATTGAAGATAAATTTGAAGAATTGGGACTAGCAGATAGATATAAAGAATAGATTGTAGTTTTTATATCCTAGCTTAAAACTTGTAAAGAATTATTTTGGAAATAATTGCAAATGATAGTGATATAGGTGAGTAGGTGTCAACCTAGTTGGGATTTACTTATCTATTGTGATGCGATTAATTCCAAAATAAATTTGTACTTGTAATTTGTAACTGATTTATCAATTATTAATAAAGAATTTGTTTTTATCATTTTTTATTTATAATTTATGTCATTTTAAGTAATTAATAAAATTATTGTTTTTATTATTTTTCTTATTTTTTTTATAATTTAAAATTTAAATAAAATTAAAAAAATTTGGGAAAAAAAATAATAATAAAAGAAAACCAACCGGGCCAGCCCGGAACCCGGCCCGGTTGGGCCCGGGCCCGGGCCCGGACCCGGCCCGGTGTACCCGGGCCCGGATTTTCGGGCCGCGCCGGGCCGGATGGACAGACCTAGTTCCAATAGAAAAAGGATTAGACTCAAGGAAGAAGATAAAGGAAAATTTATCCAAGGCCCCTTAGAATTTTGAGAATTTATTTTAAGTCCAGAACCTATTAAAGGATATTTCTACATGAAATCTATTTAATGGAAAGAGTTTCTTTTTGACCCACTAAACTAGAAAAGTTATTGTTAGGCCCAAATTCTGTTTAAATAAGGATAGAAATAAGTTTTAGAAAACCCCCTAGAAACTAGAAATATTAGTTTTATACCCAAAATAGTTTGAGTATGGAATCTTTAGTTTTTTTGTATCTTGTATGATTATAGGTTTGATCGAGGAGTAGGTTCTTGGAGTACGGTTCTCCAAATTGTTACAAGATATCTTCTCATTAGTTGTTTCCTATAATATATTATTTAAATAATAATTTATTTGTGTGTAGAGAAATTGTGGATTAGACATGTTATTATGTTCATTATTAGTAATTGTTAACCAATTTAAATTGCGATAGCTCTTTATCTTTTACAAGGTAAATATTATTTTAGTATATGAGATTATTGAAAATATATCATTTCAAATTTATTGTTCAAATGCATTTATTAAAGAGCTCTATTTGACAAAAATAAATTATTTATTCGTTTAGATTCATGAAGATTCTATTTTCATGAAATTGATATGAGAAAAGTTTGCAAATGTGTTTAAGTATTTATAATGCTTTTCATATAAGTGAAAATTGTGAGCGATACTTTGAGCAAAAAGAAAAGTGTTTTAAATCTTAAAAATCCTCAGAAGTCCACTATGGAGTGAAGTGATTTGTTTAAGCGTACCATATGGTATTGAATATACCGACCCATGTTAAAGTGACCTTTTTTGGCAAAAGTGAAGTGGCATTCGGGCAATCTGTAGTAGTGTTAGGTACATTCTATCCCCGGTTTGACTTATAGTAATTTGATTTGTATTCCTATGCTACTGGACTATTAATTTTCGTAGCCTTAGTGTGACAACTGAGAAAGTTTTGCATGTGTGGATTTAGATGGATAATTACGTTTTAAAAGTATTTAGTGTTCATTCATATTGTTTCATAATTTGTGAATATTCTTTTATGACAATATCACATCTATTCTTGGAAAATTCCTTTTATTCGAAATATTATGTATTCGTTAATCGTTGTTTTTGATGATAGCTTATTTAAATTTTAGTATTGATAAATTCTTAAACTTGTCTGATCCGTTAATGATAAGTTTTCTGCTCACTGAGTATAAACTCACCCCGTTATTTTTTAATCTTTTTTTCAGATGAAAATTAGATAGCTTTATTTGTATCTCGGAGCTTTGGAACATAAGAATGATCTTTTAGGGTGTTCGATGCTGAAAGTTAAAGTTATAAGTGTTAGATCTACATCATAAAATTTGAGATCTAAAACCATATAGTCATGATTAATTCAGAGAGATTAACAATAATTTAAAAGAGCGGAAGCTTATACCTGAATCCATAGATTGATCTTTATTTTGGGTTTTGGATCTTCTAACCTTAGGGTTTTCTCCTTAGCCGAATTTCTCTAGCTAGATGGGGGTGTAGAGAATTAGAAAGTGTAACCCTAGGTTAGGGACCATAACCCCTTATTTATAGATGTTGTACTTTTGTAATTTAGCCCATCAATAAATTACAATTATAACCTGGTATCTGCACATATAACCCCATGACTTATTTAAATACCAAATTAACCCAACTTAATTGATCACTTTAGTGGGTTATCCTGAAAGATAGCAATACACATTGATTAATCATATGTGCCCACAAATAGATTTATTAGATTAAATCCAACAATCTCCCACTTGGGCACCATATGATTCCTTAAACTGTGTATAACCTTATGAGCTCAAAAATTGCTATCACTGAAATGGTATTTCCGAACAATCTCGTCCATTGACTATATCAATATAGGATCAAAGCGGTCTTCGTCACATTTATCGTGACTCGACCCATCAATGGTCACATATACCAATACAATCAAACGACATAGATCAATCATGGATGTGCAGCATGAAAATTACATGCAATGTGATCAGTACATGTCTATTTTCAACTGGTCCTCCTTAGTGAGGTCAAAACCAAACATAATGTAACAGAGTGTCTTAACTGAAAACTTTATTCTGATCAGACAATAAAATGCAGTCTTAACATCCATCTGATGTAACTCAAGATCATAATGAGCAACAAGTGCCATGATTATTCTGAAAGAGTCTTTCGATGAAACCGGAGAGAAAGTCTCTGTATAATCAATGCCTTCCTTTTGAGTATAGCCTTTAGCCACAAGACGTGCCTTATACCTCTCCACATTACCGTTTGCATCCCGCTTGGTTTTAAAAATCCATTTACAACCAATTGGTTTTGCACCTTCTGGTAATGGGACAAGTTCCCAAACCTTATTGTCTTGCATAGACTTGTACTCTTCATTCATGGCATCAATCCACTGTTGAGAGTTAGAACTTTTCATGGCCTGAGAGAAGTTGATTGGATCATCTTCTAACATTCCACTACTTTCCTCATGTTCTTGGAGAAATACAATATAATCATCCGGAATAGCATTTCTCCTTTCTCTCGTGGATCTCCTTAATGGCACTGGTTCTTGAGGTTGTTGAGTTTGTTCTTCTGGAACAGGGAGTTGTTCAACATTATCATCTTGAGGTTCCGGATTTACTTCTTGAGCAACAACAGGTATAGGAACCTGAATATTGTCAAAAGTAACTGTATGGATTGGATCTGAAGCCAATTCCTCCTCAAAACTAATGTCTCTAACCTTATTTCTCCCCCCAAACTCAACATCCTCAAAGAATGTTGCTGTTCCCGTCTCAAAAATGTTCCTTATAGTGGGATCATAAAACTTAAAGCCCCTAGAGCGTTCAGAGTATCCAATAAAGTAGCTGCTAACTGTTTTGGAGTCCAATTTCTTTTCATTTGGCCTATAAGGCCTTGCCTCAGCTGGACATCCCCAAATATGTAAATGCTTTAAACTGGGCTTTCGACCAGTCCAAAGCTCATAAGGTGTTTTAGCAACTGCTTTACTTGGTACTCTATTCAGAATGTAAGCTGCTGTCTTAAGTGCTTCTCCCCAGAGTGACTCTGGTAAAGAAGAATGAGCAATCATACTTCTTACCATATCCTTAAGAGTCCTGTTTCGTCTTTCAGCTACACCATTCATGCTAGGTGAACCCGGCATGGTGTACTGTGGGACGATACCGTATTCCTCTAGGTATCTAGCAAATGGTCCTGGACGTTGTTCACCTGAACCATCATATCTACCGTAGTACTCACCACCACGATCAGATCTGACGGTTTTAATTCTTCTGTTGAGTTGATTCTCAACTTCAGCTTTATAGGCTTTGAACATGTCCAGAGACTCAGATTTTTCATGAATAAGATATAGGTGCCCATAACGTGAGTAATCGTCTATGAATGATATAAAATATTGTTGACCATTCCAGGATTCCGTAGGGAATGGCCCACAAATATCCGTATGTATCAATTCTAAGACATCCGAAGATCTGTTGGCACCTAATCTTTTCACTTTGGTCTGTTTTCCCTTGATACATTCAACACATACGTCGAAGTCCGAAAAATCAAGGGAATCCAAAATGCCATCAGACACAAGACGCTCAATTCTACCTTTTGAGATATGACCTAAGCGCTTATGCCATAATGTCGCCGAATTTTCCTTATTTAATTTACGCTTAGTACCACGTGATTCCACATGCAAGGATTCATTGTAAGAAGCAATTGTATCAAGCAAATATAGGTTGTCATAAATACTCAAGTAACCGGTTCCCACAACATTTGAATTAAAAGATAAACTGAATTGACTGTTTCCAAATGAACAAGAATAACCTGATTTGTCCAATACAGAAACAGAAACCAAATTCCGTCTAAAAGACGGTACTACAAAAGTATCTTTTAAATCCAAATAATAACCAGTTCCTAACAACAACCTAAAGTGCCCAATTGCTTCCACATCTACCGATTGTCCGTCGCCCACAAAGATGTGTCTTTCAACATCACTTGGCTTTCGGTAGCTCAGGCAACCCTGCATAGAAACACTTATGTGAGTAGTAGCACCAGAGTCTAACCACCAAGTGTTTCTAGGTACTGAAGCTAAATTAACCTCAGAACAGACCAAAGCAAGGAACGTACCCTTATTATCACGCCAGGCGTGATATTTTGTACAGTCCTTCTTTACATGTCCAGGCTTCTTACAGAAGAAACAACCCTGATTATCCTTATGTTGTTTCTTCTCAACTGGACCCTTAGCAGCTTCCTTATCATTCTTCCTTTTCTTGCCCTTATCCTTAGAGGCATAGGCCAAATGAGCACTTTCTGTCTTATCTTGCTTCAACCTGTCTTCTTCTTGCACACAGTATGAAATGAGCTCATTTAGAGTCCATTTCTCCTTTTGACAGTTATAACTGACCTTAAATTGGTTAAACTGTGCAGGAAGAGACAACAAAACCAGATGCACTAATAACTCGTCACAAAGATCGAGTTTAAGTGCCTTAAGCTTTGAAGCAATATGAGACATTTCCATAATGTACTCCCTGATATTTCCTTTGCCCTTATACTTCATTGAAATCAAGCGAGCTAAAAGCGTGCTTGTTTCTACCTTATCGTTTTTCGCAAAACGCTTCTCAATTTCGGCAAGGAAATCTTTAGCCTTAGTAATCCCTTCGGATTCTATGCCCCTGAAGGCTTCCGGAACGCCGCGCTTAATGATCATAAGACTCATGCGATTTGAACGCTCCCACTTCTCATGCTCCTTCTTTGCATCAGGAGTGCTATCCGCATTGAGAGGTTGGGGTTGTTCAGTTCTTAATGCATAGTCAAGATCCATGCAGCCAAGAACAATTAATATGTTCTCTTTCCAAACCTTGAAGTTTGTCCCATTTAGCATGGGAATTGAGTTGATGTTAGCAGAAATTGTTGCAGCAGATGCATTAGCTGAAATAAAACAAAAGAATGCTCACATCAATAACCATAATCAATAAAATTCAAATAATGACAATCCCCATCCAAGATACCGGCACAACATTAATATCAAGTCTTTGGACAGTAATATTAACTTGTAAGTGATACCTTGTTGCAATGATCAAACATTGACAATAACTCATGTCAAATAATGAAACTATCTTTGGATCGATTCATTATTCACATGTAAACCTTATAATTGTCACACGCTTATCATCGCAGATGTGTATACAGTCTAAATAAATATTAACCTTCCTTTGGGCCGATTAAATATTTACACGAAAGCATACACACAAACATCTCACATTCCTCATGAACAATCTACACAAGAGAGGTTACTTTGGCAACTTCTTGTTTCAATTAATCAATTGGAGTGAGAGACAACCTTAATACCTTAGTGTCATAATATTTGAATTAAATAATTGATTAAAAACCGAATTAGATTTAAATTAAAAAATTTAAATCAACTGAATTTCCAAAAACTTAATTGGGGTCTCACAGCTTAACTAGGGCCCATAACTTAATTGAATAAATTAAGTATACCAAAGTGGACCCATAAAAAAGCCGAGGCTTAACCATAATGAACATGAAGTTCCCTTAACTTCGAACGCGAGGTTCGACTGTATTGAGTACGAGACTCACTTAAGCACGAACGCGAGGTTCGTCTGAAAATGAACGAACGCGAGGTTCGTTTGATAAAAGAACGCGAGGTTCAACTTGGGAACGAACGCGAGGTTCGTTTAAAAAAATGAACACGAGGTTCGTCTGAAGCTCGAACGCGAGGATCGTCTGAAGTACGAACGCGAGGTTCGTCTGAAGTACGAACGCGGGGTTCGTCTGAAGTTCGAACGCGAGGTTCGTCTGAAGTACGAACGCGAGGTTCGTCTGAAGTACGAACGCGAGGTTCGTCTGAAGTTCGAACGCGAGGTTCGTCTGAAGTACGAACGCGAGGTTCGTTAAAATTGAGCTTGACGCTCACCTGAGTTGAACGCGAGGTTCACCTTAGAACGAACGCGAGGTTCGTTAAAATTGAGCTTGACGCTCACCTGAGTTGAACGTGAGGTTCACCTTAGAACGAACGCGAGGTTCGTTGAGCGCGAAGCTCGGTTAAAATTGAACGAACGCGAGGTTCGTTTGAGGTAACCACTGATAACGAACGCGAAGTTCGTTTGAACGCGAAGCTCGGTTAAAATTGAACGAACGCGAGGTTCGTTTGAGGTAACCACCTCCTTAATTTTCGCCACGTTTTCACGCATGAACCCTTAGGGTTTCAAATTGAAACCGCCGCCGACAAACCCAAAAAAAAAACCTTTGATTTTTATTTTTAAAACAGATCCAAAATTGGAAAAATTGAAGAAAAAATCAAAGAAAAATCCAAAAATTCCAAAAAGTTACTGTTCACCGGGGATTTTTAGTTACTGTTCATCCGAAAAATACTTTACTGTTCACCCGAAAAAAAATTTCGCTATTGTTCACCGAACATTACTGTTCATCCGAACCCAAAAATTGAATCTTTAACCAGAGATTTAAGATCAAAAACCCAATAAAACTTAAATCCCTAAGAATTAATCAAGGTGGCTCTGATACCACTTGTTAGATCTACATCATAAAATTTGAGATCTAAAACCATATAGCCATGATTAATTCAGAGAGATTAACAATAATTTAAAAGAGCGGAAGCTTATACCTGAATCCATAGATTGATCTTTATTTTGGGTTTTGGATCTTCTAACCTTAGGGTTTTCTCCTTAGCCGAATTTCTCTAGCTAGATGGGGGTGTAGAGAATTAGAGAGTGTAACCCTAGGTTAGGGACCATAACCCCTTATTTATAGATGTTGTACTTTTGTAATTTAGCCCCTCAATAAATTACAATTACAACCTGGTATCTGCACATATAACCCCATGACTTATTTAAATACCAAATTAACCCAACTTAATTGATCACTTTAGTGGGTTATCCTGAAAGATAGCAATACACATTGATTAATCATATGTGCCCACAAATAGATTTATTAGATTAAATCCAACAATAAGAGTCTTGCTACTATGCATATGTAATAAGAGTTTTTTGACTCATTAGAGTGAACTTATTATAATATAGTATTGCTTTGAGACTTCCTTATTTGTCAATAAAGTTTCTTTTAAAATAAAGTTTATTGTAATATGGAAGTGCACCGCAGGCTTAGCATGTGCTTTGTGCACGTGTTGCCGTTGTCATACATCTCAAAATAAGTTGTGCATTTTGGGAGCGTGACAATCACTGTATAAAAAACAATAGGTTAACTGAGAGTAAAAAAAAAGTTCTTTCTTTTCCTTTTTCTGTAGTTTGTGCTTACAATGATACAATCAAGGTAGAATTGTGGATATGAACTGAGATCCCAGTGAATTCCGTAAGATGTCAATAAAAATTCCAGAATATGTCAAGAAAGATTCTCAGAATTTACATATGCAGTACAGACTGTGCATGGAAATTAATGACATAGACTCTGTCCATTACTCAGGTTTTTTACACCACTGAGTCCCATAATTTGTCCTTTACTATTCCGTCTGAGTTTATGGGTTGCCAGGACCTTGAATTTAGGCTACCAAGGCATTAATTCGATGTTGGGTGGTTGAGAGGCTTGAGGGGACCTTATGCTATCATTTAATTGTGACCAATCATATGATTGAACTTTGGCTAAATTGCACTTAAATGCACTACAGTTATTCCACTTAAATGATTCTTATAAACCAAAATAAATAAACACTCTAAGGTATTTAAATATTACAGATTAATATCCTGAAGTTAAACAAAACCAATGTTGCGATAATATTTGTCTATGTATTCAAG
Organism: Asparagus officinalis; assembly: GCF_001876935.1. NCBI lineage: Eukaryota > Viridiplantae > Streptophyta > Magnoliopsida > Asparagales > Asparagaceae > Asparagus > Asparagus officinalis. The sequence goes on along the minus strand of NC_033797.1, from coordinate 122,347,124 downwards.
AATATCATATAATACAGAATGGTAAAGTGTAACTTTTAGAAACTTAGAATATTAAAGTGGGGTTATTTACAAACGAAGGTATTTATATGTAATATTGGGCAAGCAAGAGGGCACTAACATGCTGCATTAAGTAAACAAGAGGACACTAAAGTGCAACATTTTGGAATTTTGGAGCATTCATCTACAATATTTAAATACTATGATAACATAGACCTCAATTGATTTTAGATAAAAATTCTGACTTCCTGGCGGAAATAGATCCAAGAACATAGACCTCTATCAGATTTGGAATCAAAAGATAGGCAATCTCTTCTATCTACTTTAACATCCTTGACTAAAGAGGAAGAAACTTACTGGCATCAAAGGTCTCGTTTACAATGGTTAAAAGAGGGGGATGCCAATACCTCTTTTTTCCATAAAACAACTTCTTACCATAGGAAAGCTAATTATATTGCCACTATTAATCATCAAGGAAGGGATTTCAGTGGTGATCTTGATGTCTCTAAGGCCTTCCATGATTATTACCATGATTTATTTGGTAAACACAACAACAAGCAGTTTCATATTGATTGGTCTTCTTTATATCCTCAACAAGAAACTTCTCTGTTCTGTTTGGAAGATCTTTTTTCTGAGACCGAAATTAAAAATACAATGTTTTGCATGAATGCTAACAAAGCCCCTGGACCAGATGGCTATTCTATAGCTTTTTATCAATCCTTCTGGGAGCTGACTAGGGAAGACCTCATTGCTTCAATGCATTTTCTATATGCTGATCCCTCTCATCTTTATAGGGTGAACAAAGTTTTTATCACTCTAGTGCCAAAAATTAAAGAATGCTCTATGGTCAAAGATTTCAGACCCATCAGTCTTATTAATTGTCTCTTTAAAATCTTTTCGAAAATTTTGCCCAATAGATTGTCTCAGCATATACCATCTTTGGTGGCTCCTACTCAGTCTGCTTTTCAAGCGGGTAAATCTACCCTTGATTCTATTCTTCATGCTAATGAAATGATTCATTACTGTTCAAAAAGGAAAAAAAAGTTATAATGTTTAAGATAGATTTTGCAAAGGCATTTGATTCTATTGATTGGTCTTTTCTTATTGACCTTCTGAAAGCTAGGGGATTTGGTACTAGGTGGTGCACATGGATACACCATATCATTTCCTCATCTAAATGTGCAGTCCTAGTGAATGGTTCGCCTTCTAAATTCTTCTCCTGTAAACGAGGTCTCAAACAGGGTGATCCCTTATCTCCAATGTTATTTAACATTGCTGTCGATGTCCTCAATAGAATGATTATGAATAATGTATAAGATGGCTTATTATCCTCTCTTGGGCTTAAAGAGCCTCTCAACCCCTTGAGAATTTTACAATTTGCTGATGACACATTGCTTTTTGCTAAAAGCACCTTCAAAGACATCTCCATCCTCAAAACTATTTTATACATCTTTGAAGAGATATCAGGTCTGAGTATCAACTATTTTAAATCCTCCCTTGTGTACTTTGGCAAGATCCACCGAAGAGCTCAAAGTTTGGCCGCTTCTTTGAACTGCAAAGTCGAATGTCTACCTATCAAGTATCTTGGTCTGCCGCTGAAATATGGAAAACTTTCAAAATCTGATTGGTAACCTTTGTTGGACAGCATCTATAGAAAGCTTGCATCTTGGAAGAAGAATTCTTTATCCTATGGAGGAAGACTTGTCCTCATCAACTCTGTGCTGACATCAATTCCTTTGTATTATATGTCTTTCTATAAGTTACCTACATGGCTTATCAAAGAAATTGACAAAGTTAGAAAAAACTTTCTTTAGACAGGAAATGCAGAAACAAAAACATTCAAATGTTTAGTCAATTGGAAAAAAAGTTTGCTTAAGTAAGAAAGAGGGGGGATTGGGAATCAAAGACATCTCTTCTTTCAACACTTCACTCCTAACTAAATGGTTATGGAAGTATTTAGACAAGAATTCTTCTTCTGATGATTTACTTCATAAAATTTATGTTAATGAAGGTTCAACTCTTCAAATCAGGCAATACAATCCATCCAATTCATCCTTCTGGAATGCAGTGTTAGCAAATAGAGAGGCCTTCTTTCATAACATATCCTGGGTGCTTGGATATGGTGACAAAATTAGATTTTGGGAAGACAAGTGGTCCGACATTAACTGTCTATCCAGCTTATTTCCGAAGTCTTTTAAACTAGCTTTCTCTTCCAATGCTTCAGTTAGAAGCCAAGTAAATTTTCTTGATAATGAATGGCATTGGCATCCACTGATGAGAAGAAGTATATCTCCAGAATCTCAAGCAGATAGAGTTAATCTCATGGATCATATTAGGGACTACCATGTATCCCCCACCTCAGATCATCCTAAATGGTCCCTTACTCCTAATGGCATGTTTTCAGTCAGTTCTTTCTACAAATTTCTAAACTGTAGAGGAATTACTAGCCCGATACATAAAGTTATTGGAATCCTATCATTCCTTCCAAAGTTTGTGTCTTCATTTGGCTCCTAACACTTAACCGACTGAACACGAAGGATATTCTTAAAAAAAAGGGGTGGAATGGGGACATCACTTGTTCCTTTTGTGGAGTAGAAGCAGAATCAAGAGAACATCTGTTCTTTTCATGTTTAATAACAAAACAAGTATGGAAGCATTTCAGTGATTATCAGTTATCTTTCCCATGGCCAAGATCCTTGGAGAAGATTATGATATCTCTAGAAAATCGTCAGGGTATTATAGGGGATCTATAGCGTGTTATTTTTGCATCTGTCAGCTGGAGTTTATGGACAACGAGAAACAATATCATCTTTGAACATACGGTTTTCTCCTATAAGTCAATTATTAACCAGACAATATCGGTCTTGCATGACTGGGCATGCATGAGAAGTGGCTCTAAGGCACTGAAGATAGCAGCGAAGCTTAAGGAGCAACCAATCTGCAGAAGTATCTAACAGCCTAGGAATGAAGTAGTCAAACATCTTTTGTTTTACCTGTAAAAACAAAGAACTTAGTGGGTTTTATAATTTTGTTTCATTGGGTTATATAAATTATTTTCTCTTGCTACTATATATATGACTAGTTTTGGTTCCTCCTTATATCCATGTCAACGGTGAATGATGGCAATGCCCTCTCTTCACCTTCATAGATGTTTGGAAGAAGAAAGTCATACATCACTAGTATTGATATTTCATATTTTCTATCTTCCAATTTTGGATACAATTCGTATCCTTTTTGTATATATATTTTTTATTAATATTATGAACAGGGTATATCCCTTGTTTTTTTCTCAAAAAAAAAAAAAAAAAAAAAAACATTTTTTAAAAAAAAAAAAAAAAAAAAAAAACTACTATGATAACATTTGTTTGCTCGGTTTTAAGATAGGAGTTGCTTAAGTGCAGGGTTGGTAAAACTATAGGGCATTTTAAGTGCAATTTAGCCTTAAACTTTTTAGTGCTTATTTTCCTTTAGGGGTGAACAAATTGTGAAGGCCTTCCTCAAAGCTCTTTCAAATTGCAAAATCTAATGGTTAGAGGAGAGTTCGATTATAAGGTGATTCACTACGTGATGTTCATATGTTTCAAGTTGTTGTGCATACCTACCCTCCTCCCCCAACCCCCAAAAAAAATCTAAAAAAAAAATCATTCAGTTGATGGGTGAATGTTGGTGTATATCGATCTAGAGATTTTGCAACTATATCTGTATAATATAATAAAGATTCGGTAAGTAGTTGTGAGTCTACACTAGTTCAATTTGCTCTCAAATGCAGATGTACATTTCTCTCGGATTTTCTGTCCATAATGTAGTTGTAACCAAATTATCCATGATACAACATAATTGATCTATTTTTCTGACACATTTTATTTAAAAAAAGTTGGTTTGTTTGGCTTTGATAAAATTTAATCAAACCAAATCGAAACGCATTAGTTCTGTTCTTTTTTATTTGATCTATTTAATTAAGTTGGGCTTGAATGTACTAAGATAAAAAAAATGAGTCATTGGGTTATTTAACCCAAAGTCCAAAGAAAGATGCAGATTAATAAGTACGCGAATGAAGAATAATAAGTAGTGGTGGAAAAGACAGAAGGGAATGTTGATTTCGTTCCGATTGAAATTTTTTCAGACAAAACTAATCCGAACATATGCTAAAACGAAATTAACACTCATCCTGCATTTATTCATCATTCTTCTGCTGCACGAAAGTCATAGAGAAGGCTATGGGACAATGAATGAAACATATTTTTTGTTTTGTGAATAAATAAAGGGGTGATTGGTTCAATTTCTATTAAAAAAAAGAAAATGAAAAGTATTAAAAAATTAATTTATTTATATTTCTATAGAAATTTTTATAGGAAAAGTTTATAGATCTCAAAAAGTACAACTTTTCTTATTTCTTACTCTTTCTTTGTTTGGTTCAAAACAAGAAAATGGGTCCATGACTTTATAGAAAATGAGTTATTTTATTTATTTTTTGGTTGGGTATGTAAATTTTATTGAAAAGTGCAACTCGTACAAAAAACTTGAACAGATCAACAACCGAAATCGCTGACCTGAAGAAGTTGATCAAAAACCTCAGTAGATCTGAGCAAGATCAACAACTGAAAACCCCAAAAGACCATATCAACAATCGAAAGCCACCACAAAGAGAGCAAATCTAAACAAATAGAGAAGCTCTGGATAAGATCAACATTGGAAAACCCAACAAAGCTCCACCATCGTGACCGAATCCACCATCAAAACCATGAACAAGTTAGATTAAGTAAGCAGATTAATAAGCCATCGAAGTGAATTGAGGGTGGAAGCGACAGCGGGGCGCAGGTAGTTTCGAAGGAAAGAGAATTAGGGGCGGAAGCGACAACGGGGCGTGAAAATTTTAAGGGAGAAAGAGAATTAGAGGTGGGAGTGAGAACGTGAAGGTTGAGAAAACCCTAAAACAAAATATCCTCTAAAAAATGTCCACGAGAAAATGAAATGAGGATGGAAAATAGGATACATGCTAGTTATATTATTTTTAATAGCAAATGTAAGATTTCTCTCAAATTTCCTAACATTTTGAGAGGAATTTGATTTCTATAAAATCTGATACTTTTCCTTACTTTATAGAAAATATTTCCATAAAAGTTTTTTGAACCAAACACAATTTATGGAAATGTACAGAAAAGTTTTAATTATAAAATTACCATGCCAGGTGTTTTTCTAAAAGTTTTCTACAAAACGGGTAAACCAAACATCCCTAAGTAGAAAAATAAGAAACCTATGCTGGTTTTGCATCAATGAGCTTAATAATTAGTCACTGGGATTTCAACCTGAGACGGCTGGGTGCCCTGATGCTAATTATGCTGATAGCGTCAATAAAACCACACTAATAAAAATATTTAATAACAAAATAAAAGATCCATAGAAAAAAAAGACGACAAGAAATCAAACTGGGAGACATGAGATTTTAATGAGGTCCATCTCAATCGAGGTTTATGTACTCTGCAGAGCGGAGTATGCAAATATCTATTATCGCTTTGTCAAATAATTACGATCTTAATCTCTTCCCCATCTTTTTTCTTTTCTCTCTATGATAAACTCTGTCCTGTTCGGGAAAGGGTTAAGGAAGAGGGACTAAGAAGAAAGATTAACATATTTAGTCCATTCGATAACCCAAATGAATAAATTATTAACCCACTAAATAAGTTTTATTTTAGCCTTATGATCAGTTTGTGTTTGGGAACAATGAGGATTTTGACTATTTTCTTTATAAATAGAGGGGTAAACTTTGAATCATTCTATATAGGAGTATTAGTAAACCCTTAATTTTGAAGGGTTAACTTATTTTAATCTCTCTAGAGAGATTAACTTAACCATTATACATTTTTTATGTTTGGAAAATTATGGAGAGTTAACTCACTTTACCCCTTGTATAATTTTTTTTTTTGTTGCCAAACTTGGCCACAGAGTAAACCAGTTTTATTCCACTAAGCAAGGTTACAGTGGACAAATAGGCCATTGTTGGTGGGTACAGGTCCAATAACTTCTGTGACCAGCTTGTATATTTGTATCCTATAAAAATATCTACACTATTTATAAAAAATAAAGTGAGGGTAACTAAATGTGAAGGAATGAGGGATATTTCTCTAACTCTATAGTTGTTTTTATGAGGAAAATCATTATCTGTTGGGGGTAGTTTGGTAAATTCTTATCCCTGTATAAAAAAAATTAATCGAGGGAAAACTAAGTGCAAAGGAATGGAGATAATTCCCTCACTCCATAGTTGTTTTTCTTAGGAAAACCATTATTTGTTTGGGGTAGTTCCGTAAATTCAAATGAAACGGCAAAATGTGCCCTCATTAAATGCATCCCAAAAAAAAAAAATCCCCAAACCTCACCCAACAAAAATGAAATATATATGAATCCTACCAAACTATGTCCAATTAAATTTATGATCAAACGACATATAAAATATTTAATATTATAAATTATAAAAATAGAAAATTGATTAATGTAAAATAGAAAAATACTTATTAATATGAAACCCTGAATTATAAAAATTAGAGGATAGTTGTAAAGGTCAAGATCAATTGTAGAAGGGCTTTACAAATTTGACATCTGAAAATCATTTTACATTCACCGAAAGGATACAGAAAAAGGAAAAATAAAAATATAAAAATTATAGTAGTAAAAGAATAAAAAACTTGCTACTTAAATAACTAAAAAATATAACAAGCTAATATTTAATCAATAAATAAATTAAAAATTTTTATGGAAATAACTGTGTTCTAAAGTTGATCTAAATCTATTATTCAACAAAATGATATTTTCATTTCTTAAATAAGTGTCTTAATATTACTTTTTTTTTGGTAAATGAAAAATTTTATTCATCTCCAATTTGTAAATATTACTTTTTTTTGTAAATAATATTGTGTTAGTTTTCTTGATATTACATTCTTACGATTATTTTTTTTTGTCACTTGCGTTATGCACGTGCAATTTTACTAGTACTTATAAGGAAAAAAAAAATCATTTGACTAAGGGAGATTAAAAGATTTATATACAATCTATACTGTATATCAACAAAAGACCTCATTTTGGTTTGTGTGTCAAATTTTAAAAAATTTCAAATATACCCTTTGCACTGTGAAAAATCAGAAGAAACCCTCTAATTTGCATAAAAACACTTTAATACTCAGAAAAACCAACATAAATATTTTGACCTTTGCAAAACTTAGTGAAACATCTTCATATTTTTTGTTATGCACATACAGTTGGCATATTCTGACCCCTGCAAAACTTAGCGAAAACATCTTCATATTTTTTGTCTGCACAGATAGTATGCATCCTTTAATAGAACAGACACAATTTTCTTGCTAGATAAAAATTTGAATTGATACCCTAACTACCCATCCACACCCAAAATCCCATCCAACAACAAATTGCATCAACGGGCCCCACTTAATTATTATTATTATCAAGACCATACCTTCATGAATCCAATATAACTTCATGAAACAAGATAGCAAGTGTTTTTCCTTCGTGGTGGGAATTTGAGAGCACCGTTCACAACACAGACACACAAGCAAGTCTATCACCGTCTCCTGCCCCAGATAACTTGTTCGATAAAATGACAAAATCAAAAATAAAAGTTTTCTTTTTTACATATATAATCCCAAATCTATCATGTTTGCAAATTTACTTTTCCTAATATAGATATAGATATAGATATAGATATATTTACTAATTTAGCAACCATCTCCTCTGTAAATATGGGGACATAATAATGACATTAGAAATTAAGGGCATATGATTCGTGGAAATTAGTAAATTTCTAAAAGATAGGGGTCAGATTTGCAAATGCAGTGGGTTTGAGGGTAAATATCTGTTTTTCCTCATTATTTATTATTGGCTCTCTGTACCTCTTCCTCTCACTCCATGGAAGCCCAAGGCAGTGACATCAGAACACCGGGCGGTGACCTCACCGCCTCGCCTTCCCGCGAGGTGGTGCTTATCTCCGCCGGCGCCAGCCACTCTGTCGCTCTCCTCTGTAAGAATAATCACCCTTTCTTGATTCTTTTTTATGTGAATTTTGTTTTGAAAGCAACCCCAGCTCTTTATTTTGTTAGTAGGTGAGTTTTGTGGTGTTGGTTTTGTTTCTATCTTGTATAATTTTTCTGGGTTCTTGAGATTACACATAGGCTTGTTCGATTTCAAGGCGAAAATTCGCCACATAGAGCATGCATGAGTTTCTAAATGTGGTTAATTGAAGTTTGAACCTGTGGGTTAGCTGACATTGATGATTACTAGTGATTATAATTTCACTATATTGTTTAAATGTGCTTGTCTATTTTCACACAGGATTTCTGATATTATTATTTAATTCCTTAACATTCAAGTGATCCAAGGTGCAACTGTCATCAGTGAAAAGGAAAACTCGAGGACGATTTCTTCACCTGCACATTCACAGTTGTTTAAGCTTTATTAAGTTATATACTTATTGTTTACTACCTTATGTTTGGTTTTAGTCCCTCGATTCTCTGGCTTTTTCGATTAAGAGGGCTGAATATTTATTTGCTAAAATCTGTTTTTCTAGTTAGATTGTACTTTGTGCAGGTATATGATTGTTTTCTCATACGATTCTAAACTGTTAAATTATGAAGAAGAACGATATATTGGAAGAAAGAGGAAAAATTCCTCTGTATTTCATATTGTGATCGAGAGATACGAATAGTTTTTTATAGGGTACATGGCAGCCTAATTATGGAAGGATAAATACAATAACAATATATTATACCATAGTTGCGCATGCTTAATAAATAAAAGGTAGCCAATCTAACTCTTATTATGACTTCCTCCTTCCAATAATAACTAACAAATTTTGCACATTTGTAATGCCTTGATGGTCACTGTGATTTTTGTTTACAGATGATGGAATTAAATGCGCTTAGCTATTTGGGCACAATATTTCTAAGATATCCTTTAATTCTTTAATATTGAAGTGATCCAAGATGCAAAGGTCATAAAGGAAAGAAAATTGTTTAAGTTGTCATTGTGCACATTACTCAGTTGTTTAAGATTTATCTAGTTGTTATTTATTGTTTGCTGCCTTGTGCTCATTTTTGCTGTCGATTCTTCCTTACACTTGAATAAGAAGGCTGAATAGCTGTTTTGTGAAAGACGTTTCTCTAATTAGGCTTCGTTCGCACTTGTACATGAGTCACTTGCTTTTGGGATTCTCTACACGAATGACTATCAACATTTAGAAAAAAGACCAATTTAAGTATTTTTGTGCTCTTTCTTCTTTTTATGGGAAAAATTACTAGTAACTACCAGTGTACCACTGCCATTTCTACGGGTATTTTCATCTGGGTCGTCTGAAGAAAATCCACTAAATTTAATCTGAACTATTCCAATCTTTCTAGCACGGTGTATGGTTTTGGAGGTTTAACTACTCCAATGTCCTCATTCTATTCAATTTAGTGTACATTATTGCTTGGGATGAACATAATATTATGTTTGTATATGCATACTTAATTCTGAGATGCAAGAATTCATTATGGTTTATAATTTCATTTCTTGATGTCTTCATGCAAATCCTCTTCTGGCACTGCCATATATATGACATCCAAAAAAATAAAATAAAATAAAAACTCTCTGCGCATACTTATGACAACTGGTAATTCTGTTTTCTCTTGGGCACGGGGTGAGGATGCCGGATGGACAATTAGGTAATGGTGATGGAGGGTCTAACTATTCCATAACTCCTCTTTCTATTCCATTTACTGTGCATTGTTGCTTAGCACTGAACATCAAGCTATGTTTTATATACATACTTAGTTCTGATATGCAAGTTCAGTGACACATAACAACAGAGAATTCTTTCTACATTTATAATTACATTTTCTTGACGTCTTCAGGCAAATTCACTCCTAGCACTGCCATTACATATAATATCAAAAAGGAAAAAACTTAATATTCTACACATGTCTATGGTAGCTGGAAATTCTGTTTGTTCTTGGGGACGAGGTGAGGATGGACAACTAGGTCATGGTGATGCTGAAGATCGACTTCAACCGACACTTGTCACTGCATTGGATGGCCAGAAGGTTGAATCAGTTACTTGTGGGGCAGATCATTCAACCGCCTTTTCTGAATCTGAGTTCCAAGTATACAGTTGGGGTTGGTATGTTCTACTTAGATACCGGTCTAGTCATCAAGTTATTCCTCCTCTTTCTTTTCTCCGACAATTCAATTAAATGCAAATTATGTAAGTATTTGATTGTCCTAGGGGTTATTTGCACTTAAATCCCCCAAAGCTTACACCAAATTTAACTTTGATTTCCTAAAGTTTTTTTCTCCCAAAAAATTCGCTAAAGCTTGAAAAAATAAACCCCTGTCAAGTTGTTTGAGGGAAATGAAGTTAAATGTTTTTTGAAATTTGGGGTATTTTGTGGGCCAAAATTGGTGTATCAAAGTTAAAAAAGGTGGAAACTGTGGGGTATTTAAGTGCAAATAACTGTTGTCTTAGTGCTAAATTCACAAGTTTATTGCATTCTGCCCTTCAACCTGAGAAGACACATTTGCAAACACACTACATTTAGTAGCTGTATAGTGTTGATCTGGTCAAGTTGAGGTGGAATGTTATACATCTGAATAGACTACTTGTTGTTTTAAATATCATTGATATAGCTGATATATCAGTCGATATATCCTTTTATAAGGCTTGCCACGATGGTCTCAATATCTTTACAGCTTTTGAGCATTTTGAGCGATATATACCTGATATGGCCGATATATCAACTGATATGTTGGTTGATAAGTCTTATATGGTTTGTCAAGAAATAATATAGTTTTTAGCAAAAAAATCCCTTCCCTATGAAGTTTTAAAGCAAATTCTAGTAGGTTCTTTTTCCTAAGTAAGTTTTTACAATTGGTTAGTGATCCTAAACATATGTTATTGACATTCTTGTATGCTTCGATTTCATTAAGTATGTTTTGATTATATTTTAGGACATTATACTATTTATGCACAACATCCGATTTAATTAAGTATTTTTGATTACATTTTAGGAAATTATATTATATATGCACAACATCCAATATGACACTCCTATATTTACTACATGTCTCTGATATTTTCCCGGTATCTGCAATCTGATATGAGTTTTTGCCATCTGATATTACCCCGATATCTGATATTTAAAATCTTGACTGCTAGACCATGAGATAATACAACAATGAAATCAAGAATAACAGATAATATTTCTGTTTAGACCACCCTTCTGTTTTCTCAGATATGTGGTAGACATCGCCGTCTTGTTGTGCCAAGTACACAGGTGCATACTTCTCAATAAAAAAAAATTCGAACGAAATATGTACTGCTATATGTTTTGTATGTTGTATATTTTGTAAATTTGTAATATTCGCTCAGATGATGAAGTGCCAGCAAGGTTAGCTGATTTTCACTGCTCTAGAACAAGTGTAAAGTGTTAAATTATACTTAGATCTTCACCTAAAATTGTTAGAATCAATTATTTATAACATCATCTGGTTATGGAGGGATGCATAAGCTTTTTTCTGCCAATTTTGGAAACTAGCTGTTTTTTTGGTTTGTAAAAGATGCATCTATACTTTGCAGGGGTGATTTTGGAAGACTGGGACATGGTAGCTCTAGTGATGTATTTACGCCACAGCCGATCATAGCATTACAAGGTATTAAAATTAAACAAATTGCTTGTGGGGATAGCCACTGTTTGGCAATAACCATAAATGGAGAGGTGCATAGGTCAGTACCGCACTTGAAGATGATTTATATTATCATTTGTTATTGCTGCATCTTTATAGGTTTCCTGGAAATTTTATAGTCTAATGTTTTTCTTATTTCTATTTTTTCCCCCTTGTAGTTGGGGAAGGAATCAAAATGGGCAACTTGGTCTTGGTAATACCGAAGATTCTCTTTTACCACAAACGATACAGGCTTTCCAGGTATATATACTGTTTCTCATTCACGAGCCACCGTAAATTCTCTATATTTTGATGCTATAAGCATCATCTCACATTTTTTTTTCTAATGCGAGAGAAGTTTGCTTTTTTTTTTCCTTGTGTGTAAAGCACACCCATATTTATTTAATTATACATCAATTTTCCACCTATATATATTCATATAAAGTATGCACGTGCATGAAATTCATAATTGAACTTTAATTTTTCAAACTTCAAAATGAGATCAAGTTATATGAGAATATGCAGGGGTTGTATCCTGCTATACACATTTCTCTATACTCTCAATTAATTACAAAGAGTATTTCTATGAACATGTTGATGGTTCTATTGAAATGCAATTTGACCTCTAACTTCTCAGTGATTTATTATTATTGATGATCATTCTTCTGTAATTTGTAGGGTATTCCTGTAAAAATGGTTGCTGCTGGTGCAGAGCATACTGCTGCAGTCACAGAGGATGGTGATCTTTATGGATGGGGGTGGGGCCGATATGGGAATCTGGGTTTAGGTGATCGAGACGACCGCTTGATCCCAGAAAGGGTGTCTGCAAACGATGTAAATTTACTGCTCTTAAAGTTTTAACATATTCTGTAAAATACCATTCATGCTAATACACATATTTGAGTACGTAATCGTTTACCGCATCTGAAACTAATACATCAACATCGTATATTGTACTTGTACATTAGCACTAACGAAAAGCTGCAGATGCAAATCTTTTATATTGGATGTTTTATTTTGCTCAATTTTTAACTCCAGCCATCTTAACAAGTGAGAAAGTAAAATATTTGTTAATCAATTAAAAAGTTTATTGTTTCTGTTTCATTCTTGATTTTCACTCAACATCTTCACTCCAAGAATAATTATTTTTAAGTACATGGCGCAATTCTCTTGGAAACACTGTATCAGTTTTTTCATTTTAATGTCTAAAAGGCTTAAGTGGCACCAAGACTTGCAAATAACCACGCTGTACAAGTTATACTGATTTCTCTAAGTTGCTCATTATTGTTATAGATTTACAAGTTTAAGAACTGAACACTCTCTTTACAAAGCAACTATATCGTCTTGCGAAGTTCATCCTCTTGATTTTTCACCATCGAGCTTATGATTATCGGTAATTAACGTGAGACATTTATCCATGATGTGCGTTCAAAAAATGAGTTTCTTCACTTAAATGGAATTTTAAGTCTCGTAGAATAATGGTGGCAATGAAGAAAGATGTGGTATATGTTGTGCGCAGCGGAAATTTCGGCAGAGTTTCTGGTGCACAATAAGAGAGAAAGATCAATAAGAATTCCCGTCTCACTAAGGAAACAAGAATCTGAAGCGAATATCTCAACAAAGTGAGATATCGACTCTTCCTCTCATCAGTTCTAGGACTGACCTGTCGAGGGATCCTAATAAACTATTACAATTGTCACAAACACAAAACAAACGATTTTACGTGGTTCGGCAAATTGCCTACATCCACGGGGAAAGGAGGAGGGAGATGTACTATTAGAAGGAGAGATACAACTAGGGTTTACAATCTTTCAATCTAAACCCTCACACAAACTCTCAGATCACTCACACAAAATCTCTCTCAAAAGGGGATGCACAAAACCCTAACACAAAAGCCGATGCAATTTTCTTCACCAAACACAGCCGCCAAGCATCGATTTTCCCCTTTGCCTGCGCACTGCCAAAAGAAAAAAAAAATCAGCCGACTTTGCACGCCCCTGCCTTCACTTGCACTACGTCCAAATCAGCCGCCTGCAATTCTTTTGCCCCCTCACTTCGCACACCATCGAAAAATACCCTAGCATGGGTATTTATAGCAGCTTCATAATTGTAATCGTGTGGGCCATCACACGCAGCAGAAACGAACCGCTGTTTCACACGGAAAGAAGCCGCTCTCCGCACGTGGTGGCCCCCACGATCTTCACAATTCTCCACCTCGGTGAAGTTTTTCCAAAACTGAGTCGACACCAATCAAACCAAATGTCTCACTTGTTACGTCCAGTACGAAGTGAAATAATTCACGACAACGGACTCAATCCACAACAAGTCGAGAACCCAAATGAGAATGTGAACACTCTCCAAATATCGGTATCAACTCACCAAATCGATCTCACCCCCATCAAAATCCAAACCGACTGCATCGTAAAGACTGCTTATGTATCCTCTTGCCCAAGGAGTCAAGCCGAACGTAGTTCACCCAAATGACCGCGAACGATCTCAATCAACTAGAAGAGTTCGTAACCCTTCTCCAATATCAACTCTGCGCCTGATAGAAATCCAAATGGCCCCAAAGAGTAACGAATCAAATACCTCCACCTGAGGTGAACCAATGGCCATATCCAAACTACATCTATCAGCTGCACCCGAATCAAAACCCAACTCATCATCTGCATCTAAATTCAAATGATCCCTAAGCTGTGTCACCTCAGCTGGAATCTCAAACAATATAGTATGATCTGGAGTAATCTTCACCCAATGTGGAGTAGCATCCCTCTTCACCCGCTGCGATACATCTAAGGTCTGTTCAAAAATCTCCACCTGCTGAGAGTCAAATAGCTTCCTCATTGAAGCCTCAACTAAGTGACACTACCAGACCAAACACCTAATTGAGTTTTACCTCCTATCACAACAGTTGACAACTCTTTAGTAAGATGGCTCGAATATGTCGAAGCCTCAGTCCAGAAACTCTTCTGCAGACCATTGCTTGACAACAAACACCGATCCTCCTCCAGCAAAGCACGATTTTCCAAATTTGCCACCCTATCTAGTTTCCCTAAGATTTCCTTTCCAACGAAGTATCTCGAATTCCCGTGAGCTCGGCTCCAATACAGAAACAAGTCCATCTTGTACCTCCCATCAAAATCAGAATGAAGTACCTTCACCTTTCTGTCCATCTTACACTTCTTCAAACTGTTAGAGACTACTAGGACTTTATCCATAGGGGATTTGGTTGCAACCCAAACACGTCTAGAATAGCCACCAACAAATGTGACGCGGGGTTCGACCCTGGCGTTTTGATGTTGTAACGCGGGTTCGACCTTGGCGTTTTGATGTTGTAACGCGGGGTTCGACCCTGGCGTTTTGATGTTGTAACGCGGGTTCGCCCTTGGCGTTTTTGATGTTGTAACGCGGGTTCGACCTTGGCGTTTTGATGTTGTAACGCGGGGCTCGACCCTGGCGTTTTGATGTTGTAACGCGGGTTTCGACCCTGGCGTTTTGACATTGTAACGCGGGGTTCGACCCTGGCGTTTTGATGTTGTAACGCGGGTTCGCCCTTGGCGTTTTTGATGTTGTAACGCGGGTTCGACCTTGGCGTTTTGATGTTGTAACGCGGGGCTCGACCCTGGCGTTTTGATGTTGTAACGCGGGTTCGACCTTGGCGTTTTGATGTTGAAACACGGGAAGGACCTCCGCGTCTTGCCTTGCAGAGATTATCATCAAGTAATCTCTTTTTGTCATAGCGTTGTAAAGATCATTGTCTTATAATCTTCGTCTTGGCTCCTTGAGAATATGAGAGTCGTCAGATTATAACTCCCGATGTTGATTGTGAAGGCTGTTGAACCTTTCTGTCAGAGTATTGCTAAAGACTGTCGTTTTGTAATCTTTGCTTTAACTCTTTGACATGTGAAAATCTTCGAATTGTAGCCTTCTGGAAGTCGTCAGATTGTAACTTCCATCATCGGTGTTTGATGGAGGATAAGCTATCTATTGTGATTTTTAGACAGCCTACAGAACCCCCTCCAAAGTTTTCGAAAGTTCGCGGTTGACTGGGACGAATTTTCGGAATACTTTGGATCTCAACTCTGATCTTGGAGGTGTTGATTCCTTGTCGTAAAGGAGTCGTTCTCTGCACTTGCTTTGAAGGCATCTTGGTTGAAGGGATTTGCCACGTAGGACCTTTGTGAAGGTATGCGTCATAATCCTGCTTCTGGAATGTTGGGGGTGGACCCTGCATTTTGAACTTAAGACGCGGGTGTGACCTCGACGTTCTGTTTAAAACTCGCTGGTCTAACCTCGACATTTTGTTTTCGCATCGCTGGTCTAACCTCGGCATTTTGACTTGAAACGCGGCTATGACTTTGGCGTTATCGTCGTTGCATCGCGGGTCTGACCTCGGCGTTATCGTTTTTGCGACGCTGGTCTGACCTTGACGTTTCGATGTGAGACGCAGAGGTGACTTTCATGCGTTTTTGACTTGTCTTTGAGACTTGTCTTCAGCTTATTCGTTTCAAGTCTTGGCTCACGTTCATTAAGCTGGTGGGCCTGAAAACATGCATAGGATTTTTGGCAAGCCCTCAACCATCAACGGATTTGATAAGTCTTTACCGACTACCGTTTGAATCGGGCTAGCATGTGGATTGTCTAAGTCCGTTCCACATGTAACGTTGTGCTAAGAGAATGAACTCTCTTAGACTTGATGCTATGATTTTGAATACATAGACTTTGTCATTTTTACGGAAAAAGACTAACCGGCGACGCGTGTTAGGCGTAGGCTTATCACTGCTTAGGATTTGGGATAATGTTCCCCATGCGTGTAAAGCATGGATTTTGGCGTTATTAATAACGACCTGCTACGATGTTGAATACGTAGACTTTTGTCCTTTTTTTACGGTGAAAGACTAACCGGCAACGCGTGTTAGGCGTTGACTTATCCCTACTTAGGATTCGGGATAAAATTCCCCATGCATGCGAGGCATGGATTTTGGTGCTACGATGTTGAATACGTAGGCTTTGTCACTATTTCTTCCTGTGTTATATTTTTACTTGAAACACTGAAAGAAAATTATAAACGCCAGAGGTGTAGTATTAACTTGGCATGAATTTTCACTAAGAGTGAAATTCAGAAATTTTCTTTGTTATCACTAGGATAATTCCAGAAAATCTTTAATCCGCTGGGGATTTTATAATAAAAACTTGCTATTCTTGTTGAAAAAGAATTAACAAGTTCATTTGGGGGGTTTGACTGTTAGAGGTGTGATGTTAACCTAACAGTATTTTATGGACCTATCGCTCTATTGAGGAGAGTCGATAAGTTGATTTTTGTCAGAGGTGTAGTGTTAACGTGACAGGATGTGTGTTGCGATTGGAGCAACTTTGTGGACTTATCATCCTATTGACGAGGATTGATAAGTGGATTGTTGTCAGAGGTATATTGTTAACGTGACAGGAATGTGTTGCGATTGGAGCAACTTTGTGGACTTATCATCCTATTGGAGAGGATTGATAAATGAATTTGTCAGAGGTTTAGTGTTAACGTGACAGGATGTGTGTTGCGATTGGAGCAACTTTGTGGACTTATCATCCTATTGGAGAGAATTGATAAATGAATTTGTCAGAGGTTTAGTGTTAACGTGACAAGATTTGTGTTGCGATTGGAGCAACTTTGGGGACTTATCATCCTATTGAAGAGGATTGATAAGTGGATTTGTCAGAGGTTTGATGTTAACGTGACATGAGGATGTTGCGATTGGAGCAACTTTGGGGACTTATCATCCTATTGACGAGGATTGATAAGTGGATTGTCAGAGGTTTGATGTTAACATGACAAATTAGGAGTGATGCAGGCTGCATTCATACCCTGTGGGGGTGATGATCGTCCGAAGTATAATGTTAACTTGACGATGTGAAAGGTTCGTTACTCTTAATCTAATGGATTCCAAGTAACCAACCCCCAGTCTTGATTAAGACTTAGCAGGGGAAGAAAAAAAGGCAGACAAGGCACATCGCCTAGTGAGGCACTATCCATGAAGTCAGAATAGAGGCACATCACCAGGTAGGCCATTATCAGATAAATTTGACTATCAGAGGTAACTGTTAACATGATAGTTTTTTGTGGACCTGCCATCCTGTTGAAGAGGATTGCAAGTTGATGGACTATCAGAGGTAACTGTTAACGTGATAGATTTATGGACCTGTCATCCTATTGAGAAGAGGATTGACAAGTTGATGGACTATCAGAGGTAAATGTTAACGTAATAGTTTTGTGGACCTGCCATCCTATTGAAGCGGATTGACAAGTTGATGGACGTGATAATTTTGGTAGATTTTGTGGTTGACAGAGGTATTCTATTAAACATAACAACTCAGAAAATTTATTACTCAGAATCCATTGAACTACAAATAAATCAACCCCCAGTCTTGAATAAGTGCATGGGGAAAAAAGGTAGACATGGCACGTCGCCTAGTGGGCCACAATCTGTAGTATCTTCCTCTTCTGACTGAGAAGATTGGGCTTGGTCCGATTGCTCAGGTTGATCCTGCCTACTTTGTTCTTCAGCTTTGATCCTGGCAATAATCTTTTGAGCCTGTTCGCCTTGAGAGATCAGTTGTCTCCAGGAACGGCATTCTGCAGCCTCTATTCGAGCTAAAATGTTGGTTTGCAGGTTGTGTCGACAGGTCTCTACTAAGGTAGACTGTGTCATACCTGACGAACACCGGAGAGCCATGGTTCGGAACCTTTTAACGAAGGCTTTGACGGATTCCCTCTTCTTCTGCTTAGTGGCGAGAAGGGTATGGATGGAGACTTCTGTATCCTCTTCAAAGAATCTTGATAGAAAGAGTCTCTCTAGATCTGTCCACTTTTGGATACACCCCGCAGGCAGTTTCCTGAACCATTCAAAGGCAACTCCCTTAAGGGTGCCAATGAACAATCGAGCCAGTATGGCATCGTTTGATATTACATTCCCAGCCTGTGACTTGAAATGATAAATATGTTGGTTCGGTGATCCCGTGCCGTCAAAAGTTTGTAGCGTCGGGACTTCAAATTTTAGAGGATAAGGGGTTGCATCCCATTCGGCAGGATAGGGCCTGGCAACTCCCTCGTCTTGGAGCTCGTTTTTGTTGGCCATGGCATTGAGGCGGGCTTCCAATTCTTCCATTTTGGCAGACTGAAGATTATATTCGTTCTCAGCCTCTCTTCCTTCATCAGAGAAAGATTCCAGGTTGTGGGCTTCTTGGTCAGAAGCCGTATCATCAACCACCTTTCCCTTCCCTTTGCTAGTGTGAGGTCGGGATGAAGACGCTTTTCCTCTCCGGGAAGATTCTTGCCTAAGCGGCGAATCTGTCTCCTGAGATTTGGCCTTGTCTGTGATGATTTGAGTCAACAGGGCCATGAGTTCATTGATGGCCTCCTGCTGAGATTTGAGCATGGCCTCTTGCTCATCAAGTCTCTTCGCGAGATCTTCATGGTTTCCCGTCATATAAGCGGAGCTCTCATGTTCAACAAAAGAGCTTGATGATTGGGACTCTGCAATGGCTGAGTGTTCATCATCGGAATTAATTCCTTTGGCTAAACTCCGATAGTTGACAGGGGGAATGGCTCCTGTTCGCGTCCGAGTGCGTTGGTAAATTCCTTCAAACTCGTTAGCGACTTCTCTGACGGTCGGTGAACGACTCGTCTCAGAGTCATCCGAACTAGGGCCTAAGGCTTTTCCTCTGCCGATCACATTGATAGTGACTCCAGGATACTCAGTCTCTAGGGACTTCCTCCTGTGCAAACGTCGTCGTTGGTTAGGCAAAGCAACGTTTGTTAATTGGTCAAGCACCAATTGTTTGGCTGCACATGAGTAGCATTGGCATCCCGAGAGGACCGTAGGAATCAGCCGTTCACATTGGAATGAACGAATGACTTGTTGCATCGGTCTTTCTCTCAATATGAACTCTCTCAAATCTGTGATAAAGATTCGAGGAGAATTACTCACTGATCGTGAGGTTTGAATTGGAACCCCCAGTCCATGATTGGACAGGACTGGCTCTTGGTGAACATGGATCTGGTTGAGAGGCCTTGAATCCATAAACTTCTTATATCCGCCCCTCAATCTAGTCGCGCTACGCAGAATATTCGGGGGTCTCGCTGCCCGATCAGCGAGCCGGGGGTCCAGGGGGCGGCGCGCCCCTGGCCAGGGGGTCCGGGGGGGATGGAATACCCCCCCGACGGGGTTCGGGGCAGCGCCCTGAAGCTCCACGGTATACACCAGGCGCGGTATTGGATTTGGAACTTGGGACGCGAGGGTCGCGTTTGACATTTGATACGCGAAGGTCGCGTTTGGCACTTGATACGCGAAGGTCGCGTTTGGCACTTGAGGTGCGAAGGTCACGTTTGGCACTTGAAACGCGAGGGTTGCGTCTGGCACTTGAAACGCGAGGGTCGCGTCTGGCATTTGAAACGCGAGGGTCGCATTTTGGTTTGGCGACATGAGGGTCGCGCTCTTTAGCGTCGACGCGAGGGTCGTGTTTTGACTGGGAAACGCGAAGTTGAAGTTCGCGTTCAACGAAGGCTTGAGGTCCGCGTTTTGGCTGTAAAACGCGCCATTGAGGGCCGCGTTCAGTCTGGTTCTCGCGAAGCTCATGTTTGGGCTCATAAACGCGAAGTTCAGGGTCGCGTTTAGGCTCACGAACGCGAAGCTCGCGTTGGTTGGAGGATCGACTTTTTCGGAGTTGTGCTCGTCGCTGAGACCTTCTTCTTCGACGAGCAGCGTTCTTCTTGGCCTGTTTCAAGGCTTTTGTAGGGGCATCATCGACGTTGATTGGATCTATCTCCATCGTAGGCCTTTTACCACCCATGACACGTCGTGTTGATGCGGGTGTGGAGTTTTCAACTCGTTGAACGAGTTTGGCAAAGGCAGAGCCCAGTCCTTCAGAGGAGGGGCTGTTTGATGAATTTTGGCCAAAGGAGAGGACTTTCTTCGGCACTCCAGCAACAGTTAGAGATTTATTCTCCTTGGAGACTTTGTGGATCTTGCTTGTATTTCTTTGATTCTGATTACAACTTGATTACAAAAGAGAGGAGAACGAAATTGGTTCTTCCTCTTTGTTTAAAACTGGGTTCTTCACGGTGGCGATGGAATGCCTCCTTCGAATGCTTGCGTCGAGTTTGCTCTCCGTTGACGATCCGATGTTTTGCTTCACTGGAACGATGTCTTCTCCTCACGATTTGACGTTGTGGAGAACTTGCGTGGCAAGTTTAAAACTCTTGATGAGTTGATAACTCTGATCGAGTTTGAACTCTTGAAAAAGAGTTGATTTGAACCGAAGATCGGTTGTAAGCCAAGGACAGAGGCTCCCTGTTGCTGAAGTTGAAGATGATCTTCGTTGGAAGATGATGTCGATCTCCTCAAAAGCCTGTCTCCAGTGGTCGATCCAAGCCAAGAAAATCGAACCCTGAACTCAGTTGAGTTTACCCGTATTTATAGGGAATTAAGGGGTGTAACCGCCCCCTTAATTCTCTCCATAATGGGGTTGAGAGGGGTGTAACCGCCCCCTTAATCCGCTCATAAGTGGGGCAAAAATCCCTCAGATCGTGGAGGAAAAACTGTTCCTGCAACCGTTCAGCTCGTGTTTGAACGAGTCAAATGCCCACGTTGGCGTTCAGGATCCTAACTCCACATTTTAGACTGGAGACGCGGAGTTGGGTACCCGCAGGGCGTAGAAAAACGCGAGGGTCGACCTTGGCGTTTTTGATGTTGTGACGCGGGGTTCGACCCTGGCGTTTTGATGTTGTAACGCGGGTTCGACCTTGGCGTTTTGATGTTGTAACGCGGGGTTCGACCCTGGCGTTTTGATGTTGTAACGCGGGTTCGACCTTGGCGTTTTGATGTTGAAACACGGGGAGGACCTCCGCGTCTTGCCTTGCAGAGATTATCACCAAGTAATCTCTTTTTGTCATAGCGTTGCAAAGATCATTGTCTTATAATCTTCGTCTTGGCTCCTTGAGAATATGAGAGTCGTCAGATTGTAACTCCCGATGTTGATTGTGAAGGCTGTTGAAGTAGAGCTCTCATCGGTTGTCGTGAAGGTCGTCAGATTGTAACCTTCAGCGATCTACGTGAAAGTCTTCAAATTGTAGTCTTCTGGAAGTCGTCAGATTGTAACTTCCATCATCAGTGTTTGATGGGGGATAAGCTATCTATTGTGATTTTTAGACAGCCTACACTCATCCAAGCCTCAACCGAAGTGACACTATCAGACCAAACACCTAATTGAGTTTTACCTTCTATCACAGCAGTTGACAACTCTTTAGTAAGATGGCTCAAATATATCGAAGCCTCAGTTTAGAAACTCTTCTGCAGATCATTGCTTGACAACAAACACCGATCCTCCTCCAGCAAGGCACGGTTCTCCAAATTTACCACCCTATTTCGTTGCCCCAAGATTTTCTTTCCAACGAAGTGTCTCAAAATACTGTGAGCTTGGCTCCAATACAAAAATAGGTCCATTTTGTACCTCCCACCAAAATTAGAATGAAGTACCTTCATCTTTTTGTCTATCATACACTTCTTCAATCTGTTGAAGACTACTAGGATTTTTTCCAATGGGGATTTGGTTGTAACCCAAACACGCCTAGAATAGCCACCAACAATAAAAACCAAACGTCTATTACCTCCTAATGATGCCTCATTAGTAGGCTCCCAAACATCCACGTGAACTCCTCTAGAACGACCCTTAGCACGGCGAATAGAGGTGCCAAACTTCACCTTGGTCTTTTTGCTCACATCAATATGTTCACTGGACTTCAAACTGCAGGTCTTCACACCCTCTTTCAATCTATACGAGAAATCAATACTAGAATGGTCAAGCCCCAAATGCCACAGTCTAGTCGGATCAATAGAAGTCGTCACTTCTCCACCTGTCACTATATCTCCAGTCAAGTAATACAGTACTTGTCATTCCTCCTGACGCCCTTTATCACAATCTGAGAGTCTTTCACAATCTTGAGAACCATGTCCTCAATTCGAACATTCAGATCCTCTCCAACCAAAGCTCCAATCGAGATCAAGTTCTTCATCAAGGAAGGAACATATCTCACGTCATATAACTCCCTAACAGTCCCGTCAAACATCTTGATGTGAATTCTTCCTATCCCAAGGATCTGGCATGCATGGTTATCAGCCATTTACATCACATCACTATCCAGCTTCTCAAAACTGGAGAACCATTCCCTTCTAGGGCACACATGATAGGTCGCATCACTATCCAATATCCATTCAGATTCCTCCGAATAGCTATCTGTAGGACTGATAGAAAGCGAATAAATAGAAGAGTCAGAAATATTACCATCCGATATAACAATGTTTGCTTCTGATGATGGTTGCTTTCCTTTTCCCTTCTGCTTATTGTTCATCCATTCGTCGAGTTTTGGGCAGTCTTTCTTCTAATGATCAGTCTTCTTGCACCAAACACACTGATCTTTTCTAATTGTAGGATGTCCTACTCTAGACTGTGACTTCCAATTCTTCCGGTTCGGATTGTTCCCTCTTGCGGTCAATGCCTCTGTTACCGGCTCAACTGAAGCCTCCTTATCCTTTTTTCGAAACTGATAGTTCACAAGTGCAGCAGTCACCTCACTATACGAAAGAAATGTCTTCCCATTAATCAGAGTAAGAACGAATGTCTCATATTTCTCGTCGGGCAAGGAACTTAATAATAGCAACGCCTTGTCCTCATCTTCAATCTTGACATCCACATTCGTCAAATCCGTAAGAAGGTTTGTGTAGGTGTTTATGTGATCACTAATTGAGGTTCCCTTCTTTAACTGGAAACAATAAAGTCTCCTCTTCAAATGCAAGTGGTTCTTAACACTCTTTGTCAGATACTTGTTTTCGAGAATCTCCTAAATCTTCTTTGCAGAAGTCTCATTCATCACATCATATTTTAGATCTTGAGTCAAACAAGACCTAATCACACCACACGTCGTTCGATTCATCTTCTTCCAAACATTCTCTTTAATATCATCTGGCTTGCCATCTAACTCCAATGTATCCTCCAAATTCTGCGCGTTTAGCGCATCCAAAACATCGCATCTCCATAATTCAAAGTTGTTTGTGCCAGTAAGCTTATCCACATCTATCTTCATAGAGTGGATATTCAAACTCTGAATGGTCTTCGCGCCAGAAGCACCATCCTCGACACCCGAAGCACCTTCTTTCACCAACATCTTTCTCAACGCACCAACAAACGAAGAATAGATCCAAAACTAAAAAGATAGAGTCTTTTACCAAAAGATCCAACCTTTATCACCAAACAAAGCCCTAGACGAGCTTTCAAATCAATTTACTCCTCCAAATAGCCCAAGCGTAGCCCGAGTTTTGATACCACTTGTTGCGCGCAGCGGAAATTTCGGCAGAGTTTCTAGTGCACAATAAAAAAGAAAGATCAATAAGAATTCCCGTCTCACCAAGGAAACAAGAAACTGAAGCGAATATCTCAAGAAAGTGAGATATCGGTTCTTCCTCTCATCAGTTTTAGGACTGACCTGTCAAGGGATCCTAATAAACTATTACAATTGTCACAAACATAAAACAAACGATTTTACGTGGTTCGGCAAATTGCCTACATCCACAGGGCAAGGAGGAGGGAGATGTACTATTAGAGGGAGAGATACAACTAGGGTTTACAATCTTTCAATCTAAACCCTCACACAAACTCTCAGATCCCTCACACAAAATCTCTCTCAAAAGGGGATGCACAAAACCCTAACACAAAAGCCGATGCAATTTTCTTCACCAAACACAGCCGCCAAGCATCGATTTTCCCCTTTGCCTGCGCACTGCCAAAAGAAAAAAAAATCTTCACCAAACACAGCCGCCAAGCATCGATTTTCCCCTTTGCCTGCGCACTGCCAAAAGAAAAAAAAATCAGCCGACTTTGCACGCCCCTGCCTTCACTTGCACTGCGTCCAAATCAGCCGCCTGCAATTCTTTTGCCCCCTCACTTCGCACACCATCGAAAAATACCCTAGCATGGGTATTTATAGCAGCTTCATAATTGTAATTGTGTGGGCCATCACACGCAGCAGAAACGAACCGCTGTTTCACGCGGAAAGAAGCCGCTCTCCGCACGTGGTGGCCCCCACGATCTTCACAGTATATCCCTCTGTTTACAAGCTTGTAAAGTTCGTATTAATGTTTTTTGGTTCAACTATATGTGTTGAGAATATTATCAGCTATATGAATATATGGAAATTAAAATGTTGTAACCACATGAGAGGTCAGTAGATGAATGACTCTGCTTACTAACACACACATATATCAATCTCATGTTTTCTATACTAATTGTACTATTGTAGTGATTCAATTATGTAATTATTTAAAAAAATGCAAATCGTCGGGGCTAATTATGAATCGTCTTTAATATAAATGTTTTAGTATTTTTAAGAGCAAGCAAGAACAAGATTGCCCCCCTAACTCCAATTCTTGGCTACGCCACTGGACATTAGGTAAGTGCTTCGATACTCTAACAATAAATTTGGATATCTAACATAGTGCTTCAGTATCTAACACAGTGCTTACTGCTAAAGCGTTTGCCAACACTGAGTATGCATATTCCATTTCTAGTCGCATTAGGAGCTCTTATTTCTGAAAAGTGTTGATCACAATCTCTTTTTCACTGTGAAGCGCTTTTTATTTCATGAAATTTGAAACAGTGCCATTGGATTACCTCACTTGATGTAGGATTGGTATAAATTTGTAGCTAAACTCATGTTTTTTTCAGCAAAAAGGTGCAGTTCATCTTGGGAAATGTCTTTTCTGTTACTGTACTTCAAAAGAGAACCTTACTTATATGCTAATTGCCGCTAGCTTCATGCTTTTAGAAAAGTTGTTGAGATCACCTCCATGTCCTTTTCAAAATGCAGAAGTCTCATCAGGGCTTGGAGATATTGTAGGAAAGACTGTAGTTAATTTTCTCCATACATTCTGCAGTCATCTAATAAAACTTCTCAAATCTCTTCTCTCACCACATGCCTCATGTAACTGTTGCATACATGATTTTCAAGTTGGTTAAAATTCTAGAGTATGCATTATAATCATGTCACTTCTCTCAAAAGAACTGCGCTTGCTTATTTTTGGTTTTGAAGTTCCACACTAGGTATTTGTATTTCTTGTTTCTTTATACTTATTTTACCAGCATAACTTTTGTTTTTAGGGACAACAAATGGCATCGGTTGCTTGTGGCTGGCGACATACAATTACTGTTTCTTCGTCAGGGAATTTGTACACCTATGGGTGGAGTAAATATGGTCAGCTTGGCCATGGTGACTTTGAAGATCACCTCATTCCACACAGACTGGAAGCACTGAAAGATAGCTATATATCTCAGGTTCTATTCCTTAGCCTGTCTCCTTTCCCATTTATTATTCCTTTCTTCTCCACATAATAAATGCAGTTTAGTTACACAATAGCATGTAAAAAAGATCATGTAGTCTGTAGAATATTTCTAACCATTATACAAATGAATATAAGCTCTTGACATACTATTTGTCACCTAAGTCATGTTGCGGATATTGTATGTGTATGAATTATGCATTCTTCACAGAGGTATTAATACTTCGCTAAAGTCTGTTAGCCAATAAGCATGTGTGACATATTTGATTGACTTAGATGACCTTCATTAAATTGAAAAGTAAAATGAATTTACCTGTCAGATAGGTAAGCTTCCCATTGCATCTTCTTCACAACATAGAATGAATGTTGAATAGTTGGGATGTTTCACAATTTCAGATTCATAATTAGTCATAGACTCATATTAGAAATTTCTGGGATTATTAGAACTCAGATTTTTTTTTCTTTGGTTATGTCTTTTTGTCATTCTCCGTTAATATTTCAATATATTTACTCTTCAGAGTTTTCTGATTTGATAAATAATTCAGTGATTTCAATACTGAAGGATGTTTGTGACAATTTACACCATGATAATATGTCTTTTAGTTGAAGTTTCTTTCCATGTGTTATAGTAAAAACTTATAACCCTCAGCCTTCACCACAACTTTGGAGTTTTGGTGCTGTGGCAGAGACTTTTAACATGGTATGAGAACAACTCAGGTTCATATCCCACTAGCCACAAATTTAACACATTGCTTTCAGTTACAATCTTGTTCATCTTTACAATTTTTAGCAACAATTTTCACATCACATCTTTAAAGAAGTCAAGTGGTCCTTAAGCACGTGGAATGCAAATTGGTAAGGGGGATATAAATTGAAAGATATGCAAACTAGCAGTTTGGAGAATTGAGTAGAAAACTAGTGGAAGATGACACTGAATAGTAGGAAAATGAAGAGTAAAGGGGAATAGAATTAAAAAAGGATTTGGTTGGAGGAATCAGTTGGATACTGCAATTATCGAAAATCCATGAACAAAAAACTACGTTCCCTCTCCATGTGTTCTATTGTTGGACACTTGTTTAAACACCTGAGAGAGGATGATGAAGGGCTTATATAAACCACTAACTGCATTAATTTGTTTTATTTATTTATTGATAGAAATTCATAAGTTAGTTAAAAGTTCTGTAACGTAATTTAACACTGAAACTAAAATTTCAGTGTCATATTCATTGATAGTGCTGAAACGTAATTTATTCAGATGTTTGTGGGTTATTGACTGATTTGTTCTTGTTTCCATTCTTGACAAGAAGAGACAAGGGAAGATTGAACATTAACCAATCTATTTATAAACCTTTGGAGATGGGAGTGGAGAACAGAAGATAAGCCTAACCCCTAGGCTCACATATATGCACCTCAACCTGCCACAATATTTTTCATATGAAACACTCTTGAAACCACATATTTCAAGAGTAGAAACAATATTGACAGATAAATGGTGGTGGCTATTTAAGAGTCCAAAATATTTTCACTCGTGGAGGAGAAGATTTTCCAGATGTCAGACTGAAAAAATAACAACGATAACAATCAACTGAAAAAGTGCAGATGGGGATTAATTTTCTACAATCAAATTTAAATGATACTGATGAAAGATTGAGGACATTACTTGGTGAAGATGTTACTTGTTGATTTGTAATGCTTTTAACTAATTATCAACCTCTCATTTTGTATTAATCCGTGGCAGTTGTTTAGTTCTAGACTGGTATTCTAGTTTATGAGCTATATCCATTCTTTCTTCTTCTTTTTTCTCAAATTTATTTGTTTGTTTCTTTTGGGTTTTATATCATTCTTTATTCTTTTCTTTTTCTTGACTCTTGTGGCGTGTCATTGCAAGCCAGAGCATGGGAGTTCATGAGAGTTATTTTTTTTGTGTGCTAGGTCACCATCCTTGACCTTTTGTCTTTCGTTTTAGTGTATCAGGTTCTTTGTTAATGCCAATGGATAGTCCAATTTTGAATGAGCTACATTTAGTCCTCTGATTCCTGGTTTACATTCTTTTCAGTTATTGGTGTTTGTTGTGTCTGTTACGCGGTGGATGAGAGGTTGTGAATGTTTTTGTTGGTGGGAGTGCACCGATATTGACTGTTTCTCTTTGATTTTTAAAGCAAACCATCATCTTTTCAATGCCATACTCTACCCTTGTCTTGATGGGCTATATTAAATCCTCTTGTTCGTGCTTTGCATTGCCTTTAGTTTTGATTTTCGTCTCCATTAGTCAGACCTAGGGATAAATACGGCTCTACTGATAGGTGGAGGAGCATTTTGAGAGACCACAAAGCTTAGCTAGAACCTTAAAGATTTGATGTTAAGCAGATTTGGATCGTCGAAGGGGGAGTCACCTTGACGAACCTATTCCTAAAGTTGGGGTGCATAGGCGCACTGTAGTAGCTTGATCAATCAGGGATTAGGTCTCAATAAGAGGACAAACTTTACCAATTGTCTTAACTGTAACAAATTAATGAATGAACTATTATAGAGCTATTACAGAACATCTTATGAATTCACATGCTTATTTTTATCAGATATCTGGTGGGTGGAGACATACTATGGCATTGGCTTCAGATGGCAGACTCTATGGCTGGGGATGGAATAAGGTTTGCCTGTCTTCCATTGTCTTCTCTAGGGTCTTCTCTTTCCTTCACAATCTACTTACTAAGCTTAGTAAATTGTCTTATAATATATTTTTTGGATTGTTGGGATGACAACAACAATAACAAGAACATAGTCTTTATTCCAAATGTTTGGGGTTGGCTACACGAATCCTATGATTCCATCCTGTTCTATTATGGGCTTTATTCTCCGTTAAGTTATCAATTATTACATCCTTCTCCATTGCTCTCAACCAAGTTCTTTTAGGTCTATCTCTAGATCTTTGTCTCATTAACTATAATATTATCATTTTTTCTAACCAACACACTAAGAGGTCTCCGTTATATATGACTAAACCACCTTTATCGATTCTCTTATTTTTATCCTCAATAGGAGCAACCTCTAATTTTCTAGAGATACACTCATTTCTTATCCTATCTTTTAGTGTATACACACAAAACCATCGCAAAATTCTCATTTCTACTACATTCATTTTTTGCACATATTTTTAAGTTGCCTAACGTTTTGATCCATAAAGAATTGTTGGTCTAATAACCATTCTATAGAATTTTCTCTTTACTCTCGTAGGTATTATACGGTCACATAAGACTACCTAAACACTCCTCCATTTTGTAACGTTGGGATGATTTTGCTAATATCAATTATTAAAAAGAAATATTCAGGGAAAATTGTGTTTGCACTTTGCAACTTTCATTTCCTTAAAAAATATTAACTCTATCTCTTCACTAACCTTATGTCATTTAGACACTTACCCTTAGCCTGCATTAATTATTCCTGCGTCATCCCTTTTTTATTCCTGTATCATCATTCTGTCAAAAGATGGGAGTTTTCAAGCCACCATGGACATTTTTTGATTTTGATACTGTTCATGTTTATTATTGTTATGTCAAATTGACATTGTTCATGGTTTATTATTGTGGATCTCATGATAGTTTTTTTCGCTTCTAACTGATGAGGTGCTAATGTTGTTTATTGGTTCTGTTGTCACAAAAGCACAAGTCAACCTATATTCTTGTTTCTCAAAGGAAACTAGAATAAATAGTGAAATTCTTGTTTCTCAAAGGAAACTAGAATAGAAAGTGAAATATTTCAACAAAGTGAAATATGCACTCTTCCTCTCATCAGTTCTAGGACTGAAATGTCGAGGGAACCTACAAGCAATAGCTAACATCCAGAAAAAACAATAAATACACGAGATTTACATGGTTCAGCAAACTTGCCTACGTCCACGGGAGGGGGTGAGGGGAGATTCTACTATGAGAAGAACACCGACGACTTGTACAATCCACAAGCTCGTCTCAAAGAAAAATAGATTTGATTTTTACCCAAAAGAAATTAACCTCTCTTTTGTAAAATCCCTCTTTTTCTCTCCTCAAAATCTCTCTCTTTAATTCTCTGTTTTCTTTCTCTGCTCAGCCACCAAAAGAAAAAAATAAAAAAACTTCTGCCCTTTTTTTCCTTTCTTCCACAGCTTTTTCCCACGCGATTTTCCCCTGCCGCAAACCCTAGGAGAGATCGGCTATTTATAGGAAACCTCACACGAAAATTCCAGGTCCAAAAGAATTGAACCCGATCTTGTTGCATGCTTGTGGCCCCCACGTTCGTTGTTCACGTGCTTTGCCTCCGCGAAAAATTCAGTGGTCCTACGTTCACAGTATGTTAAATATAGTAATTCAATTTCTTTGTTAAACAATGAGTTACTGCTTCTTTTTCTGACACTATTATACATTGTAGCAGTAGAGTTTTAAGATATGTTTCTACACAAGGGAATTTCATTGATAAAAAAGTGAAAATCAAGAATAAGTTCCACATGATTAATATCCTCACCATTTCAAACCTCTCTATGATCCCTCTCTAATATTGGTTCTCATGTACCATTATGTGTTACTTTTTAATGACCGAAAACAAGTTTATTTTGAGTCAAATTTCTAGATGTATAAAAAGTATTTTTCTTAGAAGCTCTTGTCCTGACATTGCATTGATTTTTGTTCTAATGTGTCCTGTAACTTTACGCAGTTTGGTCAACTTGGTGTGGGGGATAATGTTGATCATTGCTCTCCAGTACAAGTTACATTTCCACATGAAGAGGCATGGCTTTATTTCAAACTTCTATATACTTTCATTTTTGAGATAAATTATTCTTTGATTTGTTACCCATGTCGCTAAAATTCTAGCGTTTTTTCCCTTTAATATCTACATGTCATTTTACAGAAAGTTATTCAAATATCATGTGGCTGGAGGCACACACTTGCTTTCACAGATAGAAGAAATGTATTCTCATGGGGCAGGGGCACAAGCGGACAGCTTGGCCATGGGGATATCCTCGACAGGTAATACTCAAATTAAAAACCCATACTCCGAAACAATGACTTTTGCAATGTTTTGATTGGTCAGTAGTGCATGTAGGTGATAATTTTGAATCTGAGAAGTTGTTTTTGTACCTTGCTGATGTTGCCCATTAGAGGCATGCTTATAGACCTTTACATCTGTTAATAAAGATGTACTTTGTTAATTGTGTGCTATTTTAACATATTTAAACCATTTACTCTGAGAAAGGCTGAGGCTGTTATATTATTCTGGCAAATTTGACAAAGCCCCTAGTAAGTTTGGGTATTTGGTATTGCGCCCCTAAAAAGTTTGAAACTACCACTTAACCCCTAATAAGCTTGGAAATTCTAGAAAATCCCCAAAACTTTTTGATATTTTCTTTAATCCCCATACCGCTATTAGATAAACTGATAAAAAGACCTAAATACCCTTTTAAATTAACAGACTAATTATTAACCTAATTAATATAATTAAATTTTTATTACATTTAACCCTAAATTAATTTAAAATTAGAGGGTGGGTGGGGGAGGGTTCGTCAGTGACAGGGCTTGCAGGTGATAAGGTGGCAGTGGACCAATCAGCCTCCTTCCCATCATCAGAGACACAATTACCTTACCTCTTTAATTTATTTTTCTCTTTTTCTTGTAACTAGTGGTCTATAGTTTAATTCTTCAAGTTGTTTCTCTCAAAAAATTCTTCTAGTTGCAAATAGTGAGCACAAAAGTCTAGTCAGAGAAGAGATGACGATAATAAACAGTATTAATAGCGAGCAGTGCGGCCTAATTGTCCTCCCTCTTTCCATCGCCATCGCTACCTATCTCCAACGCCCCATCGTCGGAGATGGATCTAGGATTAGAGTTAATGACAAGTGGATGAGAGAGAAGTCTAGTTTAATTCTTCAAGTTGTTTCCCTCAAAAAATTCTTCTAGTTGCAAATAGTGAGCACAAAAGTCTAGTCAAAGAAGAGATGATGACAATAAACAATATTAATAGCGAGCAATGCGGCCTAATTGTTCGCCATATTTCCATTGTCGTTGCTACCTATCTCCGGCGTCTCATCGTCGGAGATGGATTTATGTTATAGGTTGCCTTAAATACTCAAAACCATATTGCTATAGGAGTTCCTTTTTAGCTTGGTTTGTTTTGACCAAGAGTCCTACTTATATTAGACTTTGCACAACCAATCATATTAGAGGTTTGTTTTTACTAGGACTCTTGTTGGGATTTAGGACATGTAGACTTCTATTCCTGATAGAACTCTTATTTCTTAGACATCAATGAGCTGGGATCTTTAAGGCTATATAAGAACAGTCTTTCAAGTCAATTAGAAGCATCAATCTTTAGAGCACCAATCAAGAGGAGAGTTCATTTGTGAAGTCTATTTGATATTCTTCTCTTTTGTTTCTTTAGTTGAGAGTTGTATTAGGCTTTTGGGGTGTTATTTGGGATCGAGAGATTGGGAGATTCCACTTTGTAATCCTCACAATTAGTAAAGCTTTTTTCCTCCTTCCCCTGTGGACGTATGCTACAAGCTGAACCACGTATATATTTGTGGTCATGTGTTCTTGATATTTTTCATGCTCTCGTGTGATTGATATTAGCTTATCTTGGGGAGTTTGTCATAATAAATTAGTGTCAGAGCCCTCAACTATCGACCGGACGAGAAGATGACGATACCTACTACGAAATGTGATATCAAGAAGTTTGACAGTAACATCAGTTTTAGTCTTTGGCAAGTTAGGATGGTCGTCGTGTTGACACAGAGTGGATTGAAGAAGGCTTTGTTGGAAAAGTCAAAGAAACCTGCTACTATAACAGAGGAAGATTAGAACGAGTTAGATGATGGAGCTCTCACAGCGATCTAGTTATGTTTGACAAACGAAGTTTTGCAAGTTCTCAAGGAAAAAATAGCCGCTGATTTGTGGTCTAAATTGAAGGATTTATATTTGACGAAGTTGCTCACTAATCGCCTCCTCTTGAAGCAGCGTTTGTACACACTTCGGATGTCGGAAGGAACACCCATCAAATATCATATTGGTGAATTTAATTCTGTGATTACAGATTTGAGTAAGGATGTCGGAAGGAACACCCATCAAATATCATATTGGTGAATTTAATTCTGTGATTACAGATTTGAGTAAGATTGATGTTAAGATCGATGATGAAGAAATTTAATTCTGTGATTACAGATTTGAGTAAGATTGATGTTAAGATCGATGATGAAGATCAAGCCCTATTGTTATTGTGTTCTTTGTCGTCTTTCTACAAGCACTTTAGGGATATAATGATTTACGGTCGAGATTCTATAGGTATTAAGGACGTCAAAGAGAACTTATTGAATAAGGAGAAGATCGACAAAGAGTTAACCACAAGTGAAAGTGGCGATAAAGTTGACTTGTTTGTTCGAGGAAGATCAGGAAAAAGGGCTTTGGAGGTAATATGTATAAGTCGAAGCACATGAATCCGACCTGCTGATATTATAAGAAAAAAAGGCACATCAAGACCGATTATTACAGATTAAAGAACAAAAATAAATAAGAAGAGTATGAAGAAAAATCAAAGGACTTTGTTGAAGTTGATATTGCTGAAGATGTGATTTTGTTGGCTACATATGACATAAATAGGAGCATGGATGATTGGATTTCGAGTTGTCTTATCACGTGTCCTAATCTAGACTGGTTCACCACTTATGAAACTATTGATGGTGGAGTTCTTATGGGGAACAACACCTCATGCAAGACTGTTGGGAAATGCACAATTTGGATTAAGATGAATGATAGAGTCATCAGGACTTTGACAGATGTTAGGCATGTTCCAGGTTTAAGGAAGAATCTCATCTCTTTGGACACTCTTGATAGCATTGGGTGCAATTTATCAAGTAAATGCGAAGTTCTTAGGGTTATAAAAGGCTCTTTTGTGGTTATGAAAGGAAAAAAGATAGGCAGCTTGTATGTTTTGTAGGGTTCTACCGTTACCGGCTCGGATACAGTTGCATCGTCGATGTTAGGAGTTGATACTACTAGATTATGGCATATGAGACTTGGTTATATGAGTGAGCGCAGATTGATCGAATTGAGTAAGAAGGGTCTTTTATGTGAACAAAGTACAATAAAATTAGGATTCTACGAGTATTGCATCTTTGGGAAGTAGAAAAGAGTCGGCTTCAGTACGGCAGTGCATCAGACTAAAGGTACTTTGGATTATATCCATTCAGATCTTTGGGGACCTTCTCAAGTTGCCTTTAATGGTGGTAGTTTCAGATATTTGTTGACCATCATTGATGACTACTCCATGAAAGTTTAGGTCTATTTTTTAAAACATAAAGATGATGTGTTTGTGACTCTCAAGCAGTGGAAGTTTTTGATTGAGAAGCAGGCTGAGAGGCTGATTAAGAGCCTTAGAACTGATAATGATCTTGAGTTTTGTGGAAGAGAATTTAATGAGTTCTGCAAGAAGGAGGGAATCGTTAGACATCGTACAGTCTCTCTCACACTGCAACATAATAGAATGGTAGAATGTATGAACATAACCCTATTAGAGAAAGCTCGTTGTATGATGTTCAATACAGGTTTAGACAAGGAATATTGGGCAGAAGCAGTGAATACGACTTGTTACTTAGTGAATCGGTCGCCACCTACTGCTATTAGTTGTAAAACTCCAGAGGAGGTTTGGTCCGGTAAGCCTGCGGATTATTCTAATCTTAGAATATTTGGTTGCACTGCATACGTACATGTTAGTCAAGGGAAACTTGAGCCACGAGCGAAGAAGAGCATATTCCTAGGTTATGCATCGAGTGTTAAGGGTTTAGGTTGTTGTGTCTTGATCCGAAGTCTCATAAGATTATTATTAGTCGTGATGTTATTTTTGATGAATTTGTTATGTTATACCAGAAACGGTCATCAGTTTTAGTTGTTGATAAGACGCGCACTACAGGACATAAGGTGAAGTTAGAAATTCGTAATTCAACTCTTCAACAGGATAATATTACAGAAGTTCAACAGTCAGAATCCGTTCAAGTAAATGAAGCACCTCAACAGCTGCAGGAAGAGCCGGAATACACTATTGCTAGAGATCGGTCTAGACGAGATATCCAATAACCGTGAAGATATGAAGATATGACAACTTATGCATTATCGGTTGATAATTTTGTACCCTTCAGCTATTCAGGAGCTACTTCAGGTGATGACTTCGCTAATATTTACAGTCGTGCGGACAATTCAGTCCATTTATTGAGGAGGTATTTTTCAGTTAGCAAGTTCAAGCCGGGCTTAGACTTGATCGATATGTGCCACACTTAGATGCCCTGGGGGGCTATTGGAGAATGTGGAGTAAGTTAGCTTATTTTGGAGTAAAGAATCTTCTACGCATTTGAGTCAATGTGAAGATTTGTTATAGGTTACCTCAAATACTCAAATCCATATTGCTTTAGGAGTTCCTTTTTAGCTTGGTTTGTTTTAATCAAGAGTCCTACTTACATTAGACTTTGCACAACCAATCATATTAGAGGTTTATCTCTACTTGGACTCTTGTTGGGTTTTAGGACATGTGAGATTTTATTAGAACTCCTAAGTCCTTAGACAACAAGGAGCTGAAATCTTCAATGCTATATAAGAATAGTCTTTCAAGCCAATTAGAAGCATCAATTTTACTCTTAAGAATATTTATACATGCAAAATTGATGTTTATGCAAAGAAACATTACCAATAGATTAAAATTGATGTGTATGCAAAAAAACATTACTCTAAGATCCGCAAAAATAAACAAATCAATTGCATAATTAACCAAAATATTATCTCAAATCCCCCCTATTTAATCTAATTTTCTCTAATAATTAGTTCAAATTTTAATGGATTTTTAATGATTATTCTAAATATAAACATTTGAATTTTTAAGATTATTTTATGGATAAGTGTTAAGACGACATATACTTTTCTAATGAAGCTGAAATTATGTGATAATTAGAATTTAAGAATGAGATTGTTTTATATTTATATTAATATGTGAAGGTCTTCTATCTCATCTAACCGTGACATCTTATTTGATTGCTTCATGTTGAAGAATTTAACTCAATGTCCTCTTTAATTTATACTAAAATCTCAAATTTTCTTTATAATAAAACTTCGATGTTAGATGACTTTGCCAGCTGGCAAAACCCACAGTCCTGACATGTATGAAGAGATATTCTTAGTGCTACGATCACACAAGGAACATCAACTTTTTATTACATTTCTTTTATTTTAAAAATATTATAGAAAAATAAGGGATATTATAAAGGAGGGATTGATGGTTAATCTATATAATTTTGGATTAGAAATTTTGAAATAAAAACTATCTGCACGCTTATTTGGCAAGCTAATTGTTTCCTTTTCTTTTTTTATATTCTAATATTATAAATAAAGAGGGATATTAGAAAGGAGAGGTTGCTAGTTAGGCTATTCAATTTTGAATTTCAAATTAAAAAAAGAAGACATACATACTCTTATGGTGAATTTCTTTTAAATTTCAAACTATCTAAAGAAAAACGCGCTCTGGCTTAGGTTATCTAATTTGAAATTTGAAATTCAAGCAATGTACTTTTTATTTCACATATTATGTTCAGAGCACTATAAGAAAGTTAATATCATATTCATTTCACAAAGTCATATATTATAAGTCATTGATATAAGCTAATTGTATGCTTATATTCATAAAAAATGGGGTATATATATAAAAAAAGAAAAGAAGAAGCAACGGCCCAAAGGAAAAGTTTCAGTGTGATTCAATTTAGAAGCAAGTGCATACGACCAAAGAAATAACGCACAGAGACCAAACAAATTAAATATATAAAAAAAACCAGACCTCTAACCTTCCAAGCTAATGATGTGGGTGTTGGGTGCCAATTCAAACTCTAAGTTGGATCTGGATTTGAAAGCTAGGCCCAGTCCTAGTAGGTTTCTTAGAGGCCACGCTAACTGTTTGCGTCGAAAATCATTTTCTTCATTGTATAACTCATTACAACTTCGATCGTTACAATAAGTTTAAAAAGATCGGTCTTTTTATAAGACCTTTACATAATAAAAATAAAAGATACAATTCTCGTTCAAACAAAATGCAGAGGACGTTTATCATCCGCTACTTTGCGTGGGATCTTTGCCTGTGTCGGGGTTTATCCTGTTAGACCCTAGAGGGGGGTGATTAGGGTCTTATGCTAATCTAATCCGATTTTATGCCAATTAAAACTAATTAATAAATTATTCTTGCAAGATAGATATACAATATGTTACAAGCAAGAAAAAGCAATATGAACAAAGAGCAATATCCTAGAAATGAGATATATAGTGAAATATATGCGAGGATATATAAACTAATACAAAGGTGAAACAATATAGAGGACAATATAAATAAGCAAAAGAACAATGGTGATATAAGATATGAACACAAGAATTAAGTACGCCAAAGACAATGCAAACACAAGCAAATGATCACGGAGTTCGGACAAGTCTAAGCTTATTAATTTTGCTGTGTGACGACATATACTTTTCTAATGAAGCTGAAATTATGTGATAATTAGAATTTAAGAATGAGATTGTTTTATATTTATATTAATATGTGAAGGTCTTCTATCTCATCTAACCGTGACATCTTATTTGATTGCTTCATGTTGAAGAATTTAACTCAATGTCCTCTTTAATTTATACTAAAATCTCAAATTTTCTTTATAATAAAACTTCGATGTTAGATGACTTTGCCAGCTGGCAAAACCCACAGTCCTGACATGTATGAAGAGATATTCTTAGTGCTACGATCACACAAGGAACATCAACTTTTTATTACATTTCTTTTATTTTAAAAATATTATAGAAAAATAAGGGATATTATAAAGGAGGGATTGATGGTTAATCTATATAATTTTGGATTAGAAATTTTGAAATAAAAACTATCTGCACGCTTATTTGGCAAGCTAATTGTTTCCTTTTCTTTTTTTATATTCTAATATTATAAATAAAGAGGGATATTAGAAAGGAGAGGTTGCTAGTTAGGCTATTCAATTTTGAATTTCAAATTAAAAAAAGAAGACATACATACTCTTATGGTGAATTTCTTTTAAATTTCAAACTATCTAAAGAAAAACGCGCTCTGGCTTAGGTTATCTAATTTGAAATTTGAAATTCAAGCAATGTACTTTTTATTTCACATATTATGTTCAGAGCACTATAAGAAAGTTAATATCATATTCATTTCACAAAGTCATATATTATAAGTCATTGATATAAGCTAATTGTATGCTTATATTCATAAAAAATGGGGTATATATATAAAAAAAGAAAAGAAGAAGCAACGGCCCAAAGGAAAAGTTTCAGTGTGATTCAATTTAGAAGCAAGTGCATACGACCAAAGAAATAACGCACAGAGACCAAACAAATTAAATATATAAAAAAAACCAGACCTCTAACCTTCCAAGCTAATGATGTGGGTGTTGGGTGCCAATTCAAACTCTAAGTTGGATCTGGATTTGAAAGCTAGGCCCAGTCCTAGTAGGTTTCTTAGAGGCCACGCTAACTGTTTGCGTCGAAAATCATTTTCTTCATTGTATAACTCATTACAACTTCGATCGTTACAATAAGTTTAAAAAGATCGGTCTTTTTATAAGACCTTTACATAATAAAAATAAAAGATACAATTCTCGTTCAAACAAAATGCAGAGGACGTTTATCATCCGCTACTTTGCGTGGGATCTTTGCCTGTGTCGGGGTTTATCCTGTTAGACCCTAGAGGGGGGTGATTAGGGTCTTATGCTAATCTAATCCGATTTTATGCCAATTAAAACTAATTAATAAATTATTCTTGCAAGATAGATATACAATATGTTACAAGCAAGAAAAAGCAATATGAACAAAGAGCAATATCCTAGAAATGAGATATATAGTGAAATATATGCGAGGATATATAAACTAATACAAAGGTGAAACAATATAGAGGACAATATAAATAAGCAAAAGAACAATGGTGATATAAGATATGAACACAAGAATTAAGTACGCCAAAGACAATGCAAACACAAGCAAATGATCACGGAGTTCGGACAAGTCTAAGCTTATTAATTTTGCTGTGTGATAGTGTACTATTCAAGATATTCTTGTACAATAGGGTATTGATCAAGCTTTAGAGAAGAAAAACACAGAAGGGCTGAAGGATGGTGAATGGAGTTCCATACAAAAGAAGGTGGTTAGCACAATTCGTTTGGCACTCGCCATCGAGATCAAGTACAACGTTATGCAGGAGACCACACAGAGGGGGTTGTGGGACTAGCTTGAGGGGATTTATGCATCAAAGTTAGTGAAGTCAATGACTAACCGATTGTGTTTGAGGGTGAAGTTTTATTCATTGAAGATGGAAGAAGGTACTGCTATTCAAGATCACATTAACGCCTTAAATCAGCTAGTTTGCTAGCTTATGAATATTAATGAGGAGATTAAAGAAGAAGGGCAAACACTACTCCTTTTGTCTTCCTTACTACAGTTGTGTAAGCTGTTACTTTAGACGATAATTGCGGACGAGTAGACTTTAAAGTTTGACGATGTGACATCACTCCTACATGAGAATGAAAGAATGATGAGGAAGGATAATGCATCAAATGGTGATGAAGTGCACTAGTTTTTGAAGGTTCTAATCGAGGGAGGAGTAAGTTGAGATGTGACAGTTATCGAGGAAGGTCAAAACCCGGGCCTGGCGAAAGACCGTGCTACTGTGGAGAGAAGGGTCCTAGTCAGTTCAGATGTTCCCAGATGCAAGATGGCTTGAAGAGCATTAGACAGATGAAGATTCAATAAAATGGTAAGGAGAAGAACTCCTCGGCAGTTGTGTGATGAAGATGGGGTGTTAATGACGGAGTGTACTAGTAATAATGCGAGTAATACTTAGGTTGTGCAACCTCTATGCATGTTTGCAACAATAAAGAGTGTTTTGATACATTCAAGACGGATGAAGACTTTGGTGACGTTATTGTCGGAAACAACGAGAAGCTGAAGGTTGAAGGTGTTGTGAATGTTCACCTCAAGCTTCACACAAGGAAGGTAGAATTCTTCGTCATGTGAGATATATGCCGTCATGTGGTGTTAGTTTAATTTCATTGGGTGAGATGACATCGCGTGGGTACAAGTATGTGGGTGAACGAGAGTGGTGCAAAGTGTATAGAGATGGTGATTTGATTTTACGAGGAAGAAAGAATAGCAACTATATTTACTATTTAGATGGGCAATTTGTTAATGGAATATGTGAGTCTTCTCAAACTCTTGTCGACAAGGGAGAGATGAAGAACAAGAAGAAGAGAGTGAGTTTTTTTGGAGCCATTGAGATACATGGAAAATTTTCATTGAGGGAGGATATGCTGGGTGCCGACTCAAACTCCAAGTTAGATCCGGACTTGAAGGCTATGCCCAGTCATAGTAGTTTTCTTAAATGCCAAGTTAATAGTTCTCTTGGAAGCCAAGTTGACTTGGTGAGCAAGTCAGGGGTGTTTTTAAATAAGACATCCTATTTTAGGGGTTTTTTAGTAGAGAGAGGGAGAGAGATAATATTTTTGTAATCAGGGTTTAACAGAGGGTATAACCGGGTTCAAGTGTACTGTGAGAGAGAGAGAGAGAGTGTTTCACAATCTTTGTCCATGCAAAAGATTGTAATTTGGTGGTGATAGTGGATTATTTTCGATCATGTGTTTTTTCCT
>NC_033797.1:122289526-122306341 GCF_001876935.1 Asparagus officinalis | reverse complement strand
TCATGTTAAATCACGTGTGAGATTTTATTTGCTGTGTTTGGTAGTTTTCGAGCTTTTTGCGTGATCTAAAAGTCCAACAATGGGCTCTATTCCTACTGACATATTCCTTTTTTTTACATGTAAGACACACCCGTACGAGCACAGCCAAAACACTTGTATAGCTAATATCAAACGATACACCATTTCGAAAATGATTGTATAGACAATGTCAAGGATATAGCACGAGATACGTGTCCAATGTCACAATAGCGGCGAACATCAAAATTCATTCTATGGTCATTACCCGCATAGTTAGGTATTCAAATCTGTAGTACTGACCATTTATCATTAGCCAATCCAAAAGGTACAGAAGAGAAACTCATTTTTCTTGGTGCTTCCTATGAAACAAGTGGTTAGATATTTGAGTTAAACAGGGCTTGCCGAGATGCTCGTCTTAATCCATGACATTATACTTTATGGAATTGATCTTATTTTTAGCCCATGTTGATCAAGACAATATTGATTACTCAATTGTCTTCACGCGGATTTTTATCACTAACGTTGTTAATGATGTTTGCACTTCTGTAGGAATACTCCTGAACTCATTGAGGCTGTTAGCGCGGATGGATTCAGCTGTAGATACTTAAAATCCTCTAATGAATTGTCCTCATCAGGTTTGCGTATATATGCTCACGCTGCCTCCCAGATTATTTGTAGAAAATATAAGAGAACTGAGCCTTTTATTCCATTGTCGCCAATGCTAACCGCTGATATTATTACCTGTCCAGGAAAAATATGGGTCTCACCATCTGAAAGATACGCCGTTGTTCCTGATGAATCTGTGAGCACTTCAAATTTCTCAGCTGTTTCACATCCAAATAAGAGAAATTTTGCATCCGTAACTCTTTGTTTGTTTTGTTGCCGTTTCATACTAAGTACTCAGATAAATCGATAAAAGAACAAAAACATGTGTTGAATACAATGAATCAAAGATATAACTTGAATGTCACTAGCTATATATATTTACATCTAAGATGAACAGGTTATCAACCGAGGAGCAAAGCCGAAAACGAAAAACTGGAGCGACGCAAGTGTACCACAGACTTGAGCTCTGCAAGTGTATCACAGACTTGAGCTCAGAGTGTATCACCCGCCTGTAAATTGTATCTTTATGTTCCCAAGTTTGAAGCTCCTGATTTGAAACCAACTGATGTATTATCTATCCTTCATTTATGACATTATAATTTCTCATGCCAAAGAAAGTTTGGAGTGCTTGATTTCTGATTTCCGTTAGAATTTTCTTCAGAAAAATCGTCATATATAATTGTAGGACTAATTGCACATAGGGCGTCGGTAGTATTGCTCTTTTGAACTTTGCTATCCCCGTAGGCTATTGCAGGTAGGCCTCTGAGCTTGAAATTTTTTGAACCCTTTCATGTCTATCTGCAACAATACATTTTCACTTAGGGGGTCTATCCGCAACAACAGATTTTCACCAAGGGGCTCTATGTGCAATTAACCGTGCAATTTAGCCCCCCCGCCTTGCTCTCAATTCTCTCCTCATCTGAGCATTTCCCCAGAATTGACGAAGAAACCACTGATTGGTGATGCTGTACCCCCAAAGGTGCTCCCCTCAATCGACGGCGACCCATGATAACCCAGGGGAAGCGGTCTATCCGGTAGAGCTGGCACGTCGATGTCCCCCTCGAGCATCTTGAGGGCGTCCGATATCGTTGGCCTCAGCGCGACCATGACATGAGCACACAATATCCCCACCATCACGAACCTCTCCATGATCCCCCTCGGGTTCTGGTTCCCTGCCCCGTCCGTCAACATGCACGGGTCGAGCACGTGCTCCGCCCTCCCTGCCTTCACCTGCGTCCACGCCCAATCGGTAACCAGCACCATGTTCGTCGGTGATGACATGTCCAGTGCCTTCCTCCCGCTCATGATCTCCAACACTACCACTCCGAAGCTGTATACGTCGCTTTTCTCAGTCAGCTGCCCGTAGAGCGCGTACTCCGGGGCGAGATACCCGTGAGTTCCGGCGACCCTTGTGGTGAGGTGAGATTGCCCTTCTCTTGTTTGCCTCGCTAGCCCGAAATCGGCAACTCTTGCCCTCATCTCGCTGTCGAGCAAGATGTTTGTGGCCTTGATGTCACGGTGATAAATGGCCGGTTTTATACCGTAGTGAAGATAAGCCAACCCTTTCGCCACGTCGAGAATTATTTTTCGCTGCGGCACGTCGGTAAGGCGACCCGCGGCCACGTTGGGTGTCGTCGTGCCGCGGACATTGGTCGTCGAGGTCGTTGGCATGTAATCGCACAAAGGAACCTTCTGGGTGCCTTCCTCCGTATCTCTCCCGGGTGATGCCACAGCCCGCTTCAAGGCCGAGGTTACGGTGGGAGTTTGATGATATCGACTCTGTTCTTGAAATCCTCGTCTTGAAATTCAGACTCCAGTTTTCTGAGCGGACTGCTGCGTCGGAGGGTCCCTGTACCACCAAACCCCGCGTCCGAATCAGGTTAGCTGCGAGAAGTTCGGTGGCCTTACTAAGCTCCTTGTGTGTAAAACCAAGACCGGTATTCGCCGAGGATAACGACGGAGCGGCTCCAATCCCGCTGCGCGAGGACTTCTGCAGCTCGTCCCTCTTTTTGGCTTATCCACAAGCAGAAGCAGATGAGGCAGGAGATGACACCAACGCGCCAGCGGCAGCAGAGGCGGTTTCGGGCGAACGACGGCGGTGTTGTAAGAAGTGACCCACCGCGGCGTCGCGTCGGAGTGAAGGCAAGTTGTTTTTTGAGACCGAAGAGCAGTGCGTAGAAGGGTCGTCAGGCTCTCGGGTTGGCGACGCGCGCGTCAGGTTGAACGCGAGTAAAACGCATTGGTGGCCGGTGGGAGACGATGCCGTCGATGGCGTTGACACGCGTCAGCCTCGTTGCGGCGTGTACAGGCGGCCGCAGAGGTGAGGTCAGAGAGGATCGCCGCCGCGGCTGAGGTGAGGGAGGTGATGTGGGGCCCACCTTGGAGCGGCAGCGTAGGTTCTGGAGTGCGGCTGCAGAGAAGGGGGATGAGAGAGGCGGCCGGGTCGGGGAACGGAGGGGAGAGGGAGGAGGGGAGGGAGGAGGCGAGGAGGGAGGATGAATCGAGAGCAGCGGAGGAGGAGGAGCGTGGGAGGCGGAAGAGGGAGTGGAGTGAGGCGGGAGGAGAAGCCGAGGCGAGAGGCTGAGGCAGAGCGGGTGAACGCAGTTGGTGGAGGCTTTGCCCGGGGCCGACGAGCGGAGGAATACACGGTGTGGTCGCCGACGGGAAGGTGGTGAGTAGGAGAGGTCCATGGGGAGCCGGCGGGGACGGCCGGGGGTGGGGAGAAAGATCGTCTCATTCATCATCATACACACACCGCGTAGGACGGAGATGATACTTGGAAGGCCCATAATCGTGTGGGTCGGGGTGGAAAAAATGATCGTTCGGGCGAGCGTACGTTGCTCGCATCTGTTTTTCCGCCTCTGTCTGGGGTCCTGGGTCAAACTTGGTGCTGCCGTTGAGCGGAACGGTGGGCTGGACCGTTGGATGAGGAAGGCGATGGGAAGGTGGGG
Source organism: Asparagus officinalis (assembly GCF_001876935.1). NCBI lineage: Eukaryota > Viridiplantae > Streptophyta > Magnoliopsida > Asparagales > Asparagaceae > Asparagus > Asparagus officinalis. The sequence goes on along the minus strand of NC_033797.1, from coordinate 122,302,766 downwards.
CGTTTCTTCAAGTTAAGTTAATCCCCTGTAGAGCCGTCAGCGACGAGGGAAGATGGGGGGAAAACAATAGTGTTTTCTTTAGTTATCTATTAGCACCAAACCCAACGTTTTAAGTCCATTTGTTCCTAAACCCACGGACTTACAACGTTGCTCCTAAACCCAGGCATCGTTATTGAATTATTCTTTTAATCCACTCAGCGTAGTTCGAAAATATAACAAGTCGTAACAAAGTGTTGCAATTTGCACGAACATAAGAGCACATGACGTGCCAAATTGCCCAAAAAAAAGCAATTTTTAGTGAGGTATTTTGGGTTTGTGAGTAGGTTCTGGAAGTTGACGGGTTTAATCAGCGAAGGGTTGTGAAACTTTGGGTTTGGGGGCAAAAAAACACAAAAGGAAAAGAAGTTTCAAAGATGATGGGTGATGTTTTTGTTTGTATTGGCTGGCATGCATTTGACCAGGAGGGATTAACGGCAATTTGCAACGTGGGCTTTGTTTAACCAAGTGGGTTTTAGTATAATTCAACTTTTAGTTCCGTAACTGTCTAAGACTGTTTGGGATTCGGATCCTTTCCGCTAAATCTAGGGCTGTCCATCCGGGCCGGCCCGGCCCGGCCCGGCCCGGGAAATCGGACCCGGGCCCGGGCCTGGGCCCGGGCCTGAGCGGGCCGGACACCGGGCCGGCCCGGTTTGATTTTTTTTAAGAATTTTTTTTTATTTTTTTTTTATTTTTTTAAAATTTTAACAAAACCATAAATCATAAATTATTTTAACAAAACCATAAATCATAAATTATTATAAAAAATGTCATAAATGTAATTAATAACTTGAAATGAAATGACATAAATTACAAGTACAAAAAATGATAAAAATAACTTCTTTATTAATAATCGGTAAATCCTTTACAAGTATAAATTTATTTCGAAATTCGTCGCATCACAATAGATGAGTACATCCCAACTAGGTTGGCACCTACTCACCCATATCACTATCATTTGCAACTTTTTTCGAAATAATTTAATTCAAATTTAAAGCTAAGAAATAAAAATTACAATTTTATGAATATTATCTAATCATTATATCTATCTGCTAGTCCCAACTCTTCAAATTTATCTTCAATCATAGCAATCCGTTCGATGCCTTGTGTTCGCTTCTCGTATCTCCACCAATCCTGTAAGCACATCACCGCTTGTACAGTATACGGATCTAAGCATGTCCTGTGGTCGTCGATCAAACGTCCTGCTGTGCTGAAAGCGGATTCCGAGGCTACAGTCGAAACCTGCACTGATAGTAAGTCACGAACCATGGTGGAAAGTATAGGATATGAAACTGATCCATATACTTTCCACCATTGCAAAATATCTAAAGCATTTCCTTGACATCTAACTAAAGAAGCAGAAAAATATTCATCTATTTCAGAAACATCTAATCCTGATGAAGTTCCAGATCCACCAGTTAGTTCAGCTACCATTGCATACCTATCAAAACTTACACTTTTACCTCGACCTGTGCTCGAAGCTGAAGGTGCCGAAGCTGAAGACTGTTGTGTAGCTACACCATATCTAGCTGCATACTCATCATATAAGGTTTGAAAATAATTTCTAATAGCTAAATAATGAGTAGTAGCAGTAAGGGTGGATCCATCATCTAAGTCTATAATCTGTCCACCATACAATGATTGTAACAAACTTCGAAGGCCAATTTCCTTCAAGCATGGATCAATAAGAACACCAATACCAAAAATATGAGGAATAGGCCTAAAATACTTATTAAATTTACTCTCCATTTCAAAAATTATACTTCCAAAAATATCATCCATACGATATTTTGTAAAATTTTTTTGAATATTTAAAATTTGTAAAGCAGCTAAAGTAATAGTTGGATAATAACAACCAGATAATAACATAGTAGCATCATAAAAAACTTGTAACATCTCATTTAATTTACATATAACTGTCCATTCATCTTCAGTTATTCCATAAGCACTACCAGAGCTAGAACTAGAAGCATAAAAATTTATAAAATCATTTATAATTTCTTTATATTCTATTGCTACAGATAACATTGCATAGGTGGAATTCCACCTATGGTCAACATCTTTTGGAATTAGTCTAGGCTTATAATTTTTTCTTTTACAACATTGTTTCCATCTTTTAATTCTCATTTCAGAAGCATTATGCATATTAGTAACTGTTCTAACTTTTTCTATCATGGGTTTAATTTCAGAAAATGCACTTTGAACAATTAAATTTAAAATATGACAGATACATCTAACATGAAAAAGCTCACCATGACATGGCAATGACAAAGTTATTTTCAGAAAATCAACAGCTACATTATTATTACTTGCATTATCTAGTGAAAGAGTAAATATTCTTTGATCAATTTCTAGTTTCATAAGTTCTTCAACAATTAAATTTGCAACATTAATACCAGTGTGTGACTCTTCAATTGCAATAAAAGAAACAACTCTTTTAAACATTTTCCAACTTTCATCAATCCAGTGTGCTGTTATACATAAATAACCAGTTTGCACTCTAGATGACCAAATATCAGAAGTTAAAGAAAATTTGCAGTTTAAATTTTTAAAATAAGAAATTATTTTTCCCTGTTCCTCAACATAATATTTTAAAATATCACGTTGACAGGTTTGACGAGAAAATTTTGTAAATGCAGGATAAAAACCATCTCTAAATAAATCTTCAAATTCATCATCTTCTACTAATTTAAAAGGAAGGTTTTTAAGAACAATAAACCTGATTACGCATTTCCGGGCTCGGGCAGCGTCATAATTCCAACTGCCGAGGGTACCTGAAGAGGATGATTGGGAAAGCATAGACTGCCGGATATCACCTTGTAGATTTTGGCCTTTGTTGTGTTTTTCAATATGCCGTTTGAGATGGTTGGTGCCGCTCTTATGATGAGCTTTGAATATCTGGCCGCACAACGCACATTTCGCATTCTGAGAGATGATCCTACCGTGTTCATCCTTGGTGACGTCTATCTTCTCAAAAAAATTCCATACATCAGACCTCGGCCTTTTTGGAGCTCTTGGTGCCGTAGATTCGTCGCCACCAGATTCAGGATTAACACCGGTAGGATGAGGAGTTGTTGTAGGAGGACTCATCTCTGGATCGGTAGGAGTTGCATGTTGCTCTTCATAATCAGACCCAGAAGCCATTTGTTGGAAGTATTAGAAAATACAAAAGATTATAGGATAGTATATTAGTATGAGATAGTATAAGATTGTATAAGAGAGTAGTAGAGAGAGAAATAGATGAGTTTTGTTGTGAGAAAATGAATTGAAACCCCCCCTCTATTTATAGAAGCAGCCCCCTAGGTAAATGACCAAAAAACCCTCGAAAAATAGCCGTTTTTTGACCGTTTTAAGGGGCAAAACGGTCAAAAGACCAAATCTGGCCGTTAGGCCAGAGTTTGTCGCCCGTTGGCCGCGGCCGCGCGCAGCCCGGCCCGGCCAAAACGTTTGCTTCTCGTCGTAGCGAAGGTGACCGTTTTGGCCGGGTCCGGCCCGCGATGTGGATCGTCGGCCCGGCCGGCCCACGACATTTAATTTCTTTCCAAACGGTCGACATTTGTGACCGTATCGGCCCGGGCCGGGCCGGGCCAGCCGGCCGGACCGGCAGGCACGGTTCACGTCTGTCGACCGTTTTGCCGCGGGGCGGGCCGGCCACGCCATTCGAAAGCCCATGTGCCCAGTTTTGGCGCACCTATTCGGGCCTGGGCGGCGCGCGGACGCTGGCTCGACCAACGGCGCCGGGCCGTGCCGGACCCGGGTGTTGCCCGGAGATTTCCGGCAGTCCGGAGGGCCCGGGCACGACCGGGCCGGGCCCGGGCCGGACACCGGGCCGGGCCCGGGCTCCGGGCTTTTTGGACACCTCTAATCACAGCCATTGATTATCTAGTTGATGATTGTGATTTTTTTCTTTGAGTACAAATTAAGAATAAAAATGAGTGCAATACATTTAGATTGTATCATAACCGCCTACTAAATAATCAACGATTAAGATTAAAAGTAGTGGTCTCTCTACTATTTTGGTGTAATGGAGAAGATCCAAATATGTCTGTTTGCTCCGAACAAATTTGTTATTCATTGTGAGTATTATTCGATGACAGAACACAGACGAAAATGGATAAGAATTATAGCTGGGTGACATTTTTGTTAACGATTTATATTATTATAGTGGTTGTACGAAAACTATAAAAAAAAATCTTGGTGTTAATTTCCTGAAAAACTAGCTTAAAAAATGGCGATTTCATATAAAAAATTCTTTACATTAGGAATATTATTCTTTCATATCCACCGTTAGAACTATAAAATTTGACTCTAATATTTTACACTAATCTAAATCTCTAACCATGAGAAGCCGGTATTACTAAACTAACTCTTATTAAGACTATAACACTTGATATTAATATGACATGTTATTATTAATATTGTAATCATTGGCGGACCCATGCCTGTTCAAAGTGGTTCACTTGAACCACCTCAACTTTCGTAAATGGACTATATATTATAGATATCTGTTAGTGATCATAACTAACTTATAGCCCAGTGGTACTAGTGGTTGTTAGTTTCTAAGAGGTCACAGGTTCTAATCCTCCCAAAGCTTTCTAAGTTTGCTTTTTTACAAACCACTTTCTCTACATTATGTTTCTTTCTTTTTTTTAACCCAACATTCTATTTACTGTATTTAGATGAAGATAAGCCAAGTAATTATCTTTATATATATATATATACTTTCTCCTATTTTTTTATTTTTGCTTCTCTAAAAATATTTTTTCGCTTTATATTTATTTATTGTTTTTTACGCCTCTAATAATAGATCTTGAAAAAAAATATTAATGTATATTTTGAACCACCACGCGAGAGGGTGTGGATCCGCCACTGATTGTAATTCAATAATATAAAATTGTTAAGTCCCTCTTCAATGAAGGGTGTCCTTGTTCCGAAGATTTTCTTGTGGATAATGTCGCACCTAGAAATAATTAGGACAGCGCAAACGACTCTTTACCGACATTTCTTATGGTTAAAGAGGCAGACAGCAATGCAAACAGTAATACATAACACTAAATAATCTATTATATTATTAAATAAACAATTTAATATTATTATTAGAATATTTTCTCAAAAATTATTACATAACACTAAATAATCTGTAGTTGATAATAATTGAAATCTATCCTTTTTAACAAAAAAGTTATTTAATATAATTAATAATACTATTAATTGTTAATAATAGTATAGTAAAAATTTATAAAATATTTATAGTACAAAAATATTTAAGAGAATAATTAAAAAATTGAACTAGATAAATATTTTATATATAGCATATAGACTATATAACTATTTTAATAGTATTACTTGAACTAAGAATTATAATCACACCAAAACCCAAATATCTTTCAAAATACTTTTTATGCCATTTTCTGGTTCTAATTTATAGGGTTATCTACAAAAATCAAAAAAATATTAGGGGTATTCTTGAAACAAAAAAGTCATTAGGGGTTTAGTGTAATTTTAAAAGTTTATATGAGCGGAAAATTCACAAGGATTTAGTGTAATTTACCCCATTAAATAATTATAATAAGGAGTAACTATTGCAATATATTGCAGGCATCAAGTGTAACAATCTAAGGAACATCAGGAAAAAGTTAGAAATATTAATGCATCTTAGTTAATTTAGAGTTAAATTAATAATTTTTAAGTTGGAGAGCCATATTTAAAAGAACTAGTATAGTGCACGTTCGTTGCACGTGTACTCATTTTCATATATATATATATATATATATATATATATATATAGTATATATGATATAATATATATATATATATATATAATTATATATATTATATATTGTATAATATAATGTAAAATCTAAGGGAAATCAGGAAAAAGTTAGAATATTAATGCATCTTAGTTTAATTTAGAGTTAATTAATAATTTTAAGTTGGAGAGCGCATATTTAAAAGAACTAGTATAGTGCACGTTCGTGCCCGTGTCTCATTTTTCATATATATATATAATATATAATATATATATATATATATATATATATATATAATATATATATATATATATATATATATATATAGTATATATATATATATATGAGATGATAAGTGGTATCTTTTGTCATAGGAGGGGATTCCTTCCGTTTGACGCTCTAAAAATCAAATGAATTTTTTTTTCATTGCGACATTGTGGTGATCCGCTCGTTAACTTGATCTACAATATTCTAAAACCCCAAACACACAAGTTTGGTGGCTGAATCCGTCGTCGTTTCCGCTGCCATGCAAGCCATGTTGAAAAGTTCTATTCATTCAAATCACGTTAAAATTAATACGAGTGATGAAGGGTCAAACGACGACGGGTTCAGCACAACTTGGTGTGTTAGCTTTTAGAAATATGTAGATCAAGTTCAACGGAGCGGGATAATCTCACAATGTCGCTCAATGCATGTTGATTTTAGAGGCGTCATATGAGGAAATCCCCTCCTATGACAAGGACATCCATTAATGATATATATATATATTAATATAATATATAATAATATAATATATATAATATATATATATATATATATTATATATAAATATTATATTATAATAATATATATATATATATATATATATATATATATATACAGAGCATTTCCTTACGCATTGGTGGCGTACGCACTGAGGCCAGAAACGTCGTTTGGGGTTTTTTGTAAAATTCCTCGACAATGCCTCTTCTCGTGATTGTACTGTGCCAGCTATAAGAGGGTTTTTCGGCAAAAAAAACGCGCTGATATACACGATGCTCGTGACGCCAAGTCGTTTCTCTCTCTCTCCAAAAAATCCCCAATCACGAGACGACGAGCCCCCAAATCGACAAGTGCCCAGCAAATCGGCAGCCTCACCCTCCAATGCTCCAATCCGGCCATCTCCGCATGGCGCGACGAGCTCCAAATCACCCATCTCCAACCGTAGCTCCCCAGATCCGCCTCACCACCACGACTACGAAGTTTGAGACCACCTCCTCCGCCACGACTACGACGTCTGAGACCGCCGACCGAACCCCCCAACTCATCCGACGTCCACTCTTCTCTCAATCGTCAACAACAACATATCCTCTGAGACCGCCGACCGAACCCCCCAACTCATCCCAACTCCTGAAGAAGGGGTATGTTCATTGTTGGCCTTCTTGTTTTGATGATGTTTAACAAATAATTTATTACTAATGTTGTTTGTCTAGTGTTTGTGCATTCCTATGTTTTGTAGACAAACAACGTTGTTGGAGGTTGGATGGATTAAGCCTACACGATCATATCAAGAGGAGGTTGGCGGAATAGTGGAGTGAAGCAATGCACATTCAAGTCAAGATCCAAGACCAAGTTGAGCTACAATGAAGATCAAGACCAAGCTTGGGTAACTTAGTTTAGGATTTATATTATGTGTGTTAAGTACTTTAAGCTCAATCATATACACACATACACACTTTGGTTTTGGCTTTGTATATATATATAGTTATATATATATACATATATGTTTTTGATTTAATAGGTTTCGAGTTTATATATGAAACAAATGAATAGAATTAGAAAATACGATTTTTGCTTTCAATGTTTATATGCCTATATATGATTTCGTCTTTAACAAGCTTATATCAAATGAAATCATATTTAGTGGTTTTAAAAAATATTGCATAGAATATGCAATTTTTGTGAAAATATTGTATTCCTAGTTTTTGGACTTAACAATAATCATATACATACTTATATAAGTCTATATAATCATTGCTGCCAAAGCTTTCAAAACATGTGTTTAGCCAAAATATCAAATTTCACATGTTTATATTTTTCTGTGTTTTGAACTATTTGCAAAATTGATTGAATTTTTCACAAATGAGAAATGCAATTTGGAAAAATTCCTTTGTGAACATGTTCATTTACATGTGTATATACATTTTCCAAAGTTTCATAATTTTTGGACTTCATTTGTTATTTTTAACATATTTTCGAAAAGTCTTAAAAACAGTTTTTGAAGTGTATCAGATTTCCGGTCGACCGAACCTGAGTTCATATGTTCACTGCGGCGACAGAGAGTCTATGTCGGTCGACCCGCGTCCGGTCGACCGAAAAACTCCATCGGTCGACCGCACGGGTCGACCGACGATGCCGGCTCCAGAATGTTTTCCTCGTGTTTTTGCCTCTCATCGTCGACCGACGCGAAATTTTACGCGGCGTCGATCGGACAATAGATCCGTTGGCCACAACGGCCTACTTTTCTGAGGAGCTTTCTGCGCCTGGCCGTTTGTTGTCCTTTGGCTTGGGGTTTTTGGCTGATTGCTGAGAGGGTATAATACCCCATTGTCTCTTCAACTCTCAAGTCATCTAAGAAGTTTTTAAAGAAGTTTTTTTAACAAGCGCGTTTAAACTTGTTTAGTGTTTGTTTAAGTTTGGTTTAAGAAGCTTTTTAAGCATTTGAGTGCTTTTGCGTTTGTGAAGACAATTTCACAAGAGCAAGTGGAGATCATCATTTGGTGTTTGAGCAATCACTCTTCTCCCTCTCTCTTGTCATCTATAGAAAGTTTCCTTAAACTCAATTCTAGCATTTTATAAGTTTTGTTCTTAATTTCATAAGCTAGAATTTTATATTGAGTTTATATTGTTTTTCTCTATTTGTTCACACACAACCTATTGAGCTATATAGTATTTACATTCATAGTATATTTTTTGGATTGGGTTGTGCGGTTTGTGACTTAGAGTTGTGCTTAATTGAGTTCTCACCTTGTTAGAAAGAACAATCATTTGCTTATATTGAGCCTAATTGCTGAGATCACATTGTAATACACTTGTACACGCAGTGAGAAGTGTGTGGGTGAGAGTCGGGTATCGTGCCAAGAGAGTGGCGTCGGTTGACGGTGCCTAGGGAGAGCGTTGTAACGAGCACTTGAGGGAGACACGGCTAGGTCCAACAACTTAGTGGAGATGTAGAGTGTGATTGCCAAGAGTGTGAGTTGTAGAGTTTTCGTGTTAGCCCTAGAAAACCGGTGTGTAGAAAGAAGCTTCGGGCTTCCAAACCGGATTGTGTTAGTGCGATTTCTCCCCCCCTGCGGCCGAGTGGGGAGCGGGAGACGGTAGGACGGAAGGTCCGAACTCTGTGTTATCATATAGTGCTGTTGAGTGTGCTTTGGCGTTCATTATATTTCATGCTCATATCTTAATCGCCATTGTCATTTTACTCTTAGTTCATATTATCCACTATCTTGTTTATCTTATTTATGTTTATATCACCCTTAGTTTCATATCCTTGCATATAACTCATAGTATATCTCTCATTGCTAGGCATATATCCCGTTGTTCATATTGTTTATCTAGCTCACATATCTTGTTGCTTATTTTATACTTGCTAGGATAACGTATTAATTAATTTTAATTGGCATTTAATCGGATTAGATTAGCATAAGACCCTAATCACCCCCCCTCTAGGGTCTAACATTCATCTCTTTGTTACAAATTTCAAAGTTTTATTCTTTTTGTCTTTTGTTGTAATATGAAATTTTAAAAAAATAGTGGTACACAATAGCTTGGGTTGAGCAATTTGAATTTCGTAGTGAGAAAAAATTGTCAGGTTCTTGAACCGTAACTGGGACTATGCTTTTACAAAAATAGGGAGGAGACTGTACTTGTCCCTCACATTAAACTAACGAGAATTGATTCATGAAGCCAAACCAAGGTTCAGAACCATGAAAAGACTGTTTAGCTGTCTAGCTCAAAAGCAAGTAGTTTACAGTTATATAGTCAACAGTATTTTGTTCAAATTAGAGCTTACCTTTTTTGGTTCTATTGAGTTTTTTTGTACATTTGTATTCAAGGTCAAATTAGACGACTATGTTTCTTCTCTTATTTTGTTGACATGTTAAGACATAAAAAGACAATTTAAGAAATGAAAAACCAGTTGCTAGTGCCTGACTGAGAGAGCACGCACATTGTGCAGTTGTTTTGACGGGTAATATCAGCATAGTATTATGCAAACTTTATGTTTTTCTTACATGAATGATGTCACAAATGAAAAGTAGTCCTCAAATTTCAGGCATCATCAGTTGCATTGAGTTATAGGAGCCTGGAAATATTTTTCAGTTGGAATTAATACCATATGACATTTATTTTCATATGACAAACCATAGAAATTGACGAAACAGCCTTAAAGGCTAGAGACCATTACTAATAGGAGCCTTGGAACCAATATGATAAAATGCCTTGTTAAAATTAAAGAATGATACTATATGGATGTATGTGAAATTAACTCTTGAAAATAAATATCAAATTGAAGATTGTATCATGTTACTAAAATATCAACTTTAGTAGACGACCTGATCTTCGATATGATGTATGAATGTCAAAATTCAAGAGTACTAATCTATACCCCCCTGCACTCATTATACATTGCCTTCAACAAATATAAAAATTTTGTTTACCCTCCAATTTGGGGTATTTTCAGGTTATCCATGGCTAGAAAAAGTTTTTATGTTGTGAAGAGAGGTCGACGATGTGGTATTTTTAATAATAGGGAGGAATGCAAATATCAGGTCGATAAGTTCCCAAATGCCTCCTACAAAGGGTATGCAACATACGAAGAGGCTTTGATTGAATGGGAGAAGCACACACTCGCTCGTGATTCAGCATCAAGCTCGAGGCCTGTCCAAACATCCGTTTATGCTCAAGAACGAAGATATCCAGTGAGCCATAATCTGGATGTGGACAAGGAAAAACTTGGGGAAACTTCTATTTTCTCTATCTATGCTTTTGTATTAGGTTCATTGTTTACAATATTAGTATTTCTAGTATGTATCGTTGCGGTATTTGTTGGTTTTGTATTAGGTTCATTGTTTACAATATTAGTATTTCTAGTATGTATCGTTGCGGTATTTGTTGGTTTCTCTATTGCAAAAAACATATGATGTAATTTGTGGCTGAGCTTGAATTGGTTTGATATGTATTCGCTGAGTTATTTCATGTCTTGTTGCTATAAATTAGAACTATAGGGTGCTGATCATTATTGTAAGGATGATTATGAGGTACAAAATATGTTGGCTACGTTAGGGTTGCCTTATATCCATATTTGACTATGAGAGATAGGATAAGGGATTGTTTGATGGATGCTAAGCGTTTATAGGAGGTTATAAGACATCTATCAGGATTATCCTAGGATTATCCTTTTATCAACCAAGTAATTGTTTTGTTACCTTCTCACTCTTATTCATTATGGGCATTTGATCAGAGGTGGCAAGTCTTGTGAAATATAGCAATAAGAATCATCAAACTTGTTAATCCGTGGAGTGCAAGAGTCTGGATCATAATTTTAATTCACCTCCGCAGCCAAGATTTAACAATTTCATGCGGGCTTTGACTTCATCCAAATCCACCGTTGATGATGCAGAGCAGCCCTATGAAGCTCCGACCTCTACTAACCAGTGGAATGCAGCTCCGATGTTCTATATTTATGGGGCTTTTGCGGCGATGCAGCATCAGATGTTGCTGCCGCTAAGCGTTTGAAGTCAGGGGAGAGGGAGACTGAGACTTCTTTCGCTGGTTCTAACACCGTACCCAGAGATGAATCAAGCGTTGAGGATGGAAGTGACCCCCCAAATGTTAGTTTGAAGTTCAGACCAAGCGAAACGTCAACTTTCAGGAGCCTGAAAGCAACAAAAAACAAACCTTGCCAGGGTTTCGTGCCGTATAGAAGATGTGTACCTGATAAAAAAGGAGCAGTTATTCAGGACCTTGAGTTATTGTTAGATAACCCTTTATTAGCATAAGAGAACATGATACATTTGCCAAGACAATCACTAAAACCGAAGCAGAAAACCATACCAGCATCAAGTCCAACACATAAGTTACAATATACATAACAAATCTAACACGAAAGACCAACACATGAGTTACAATTGTACATAACAAAACTATACCAGCATCAAGTCCAACACATAAAACAGATACATTTGCCAAGACATAAGTCCACATATAGACCAACACATAAAACAGATACATTTGCCAAAACATAAGTCCAGCATCAAGTCCAACACATAAAATAGATACATTTGCCAAAACATAAGTCCAGCATCAAGTCCAACACATAAAACAGATACATCCAGTAGGGTAAGCATCAAGTCCAATTTCTGGTGTAGTTGTTGTAAAGGAGAACACTGCCAAATCTAACACGAGGATGTCGCTGTATTAGTAGGGTAAGTATCAATGAAGGAGTTATATTAGTCTAGCAAATATCAAGCAAATGTAAATTCTTATCTATAAACGGATTTTTATTAAACAACGGATGCCTTAAAATCATTATCAAATCTCTTACCTTGAAACTGTGATATCTGTACTTTCGCGTGTAAAGCCATATACGTCTTCATAGTCGCACATCATCCCCATCTTCACTTGATGACCCATTACCCTCTTGCCAATTTGTATCACAAAAATCATCGTCGTCCAATACCATCTGATACTTGAGGAGTATATATCAAATCATCGTCGTCCAAGTTTACTTCATTAGCTTCAGTGCCCAAGTTTTCCATTTCTCACAAAAATTGTAATTGATCTATATAAAATGCATATAATATCAAATTTCATAAATTAGGTATAATCTCGTCAGAGGAAAAAAGCTTCAGTGCAATCAGTACATTGACTTTATAAATTTGGATTATTTACATTCCAATACCCTGTAATATCATGAATCTACATGGTAAACAATAACAAGGTACAAAATCTATCATATTCTTTCCTTGTTTATTGATAACATAGAGACAATCCACAGCAACGTGATGTTGGCCTTCTTGTTTTGATGATGTTTAACAAACAATTTATCACTAATGTTGTTTGTCTAGTGTTTGGTTGCTGCATTCCTATGTTTTGTAGACAAACAACGTAGTTGGAGGATGGATGGATTGCGCCATAACGATCATATCAAAAGAAGTTGGCGGAATGTCGGTGAAGCTTGCTATTCAAAGTCAAGATCCAAGTTAAAGCTTCAAATCCGAGAGGTTATCAAGATAGAGCTTCGTTGAGATCCAGATTGCTTGGGTAATTTAGTTTAGGAATTTATATTATATGTGTTAGTACTGTTAAGCTCATATTATACACACATACACGTTTTGGATTTTTAGTATATATATAGTATATATATACATATATGTTTTTTGGTTTAATATTTTCGAGTTTAGATATGAACACAA
>NC_033797.1:122277561-122288526 GCF_001876935.1 Asparagus officinalis | reverse complement strand
CCTTCCAGCACGATGGAAGAGAGGTCGCAAAACTTGGAGAAAAAAGAGTTGAGACCAAGCTGTTAGCAAGTCCTTGCATTACAGCACTGCTGCCTAGTTCCGGGCTCCGATCGCCGACGAACCAAGCAGACCTGAACTACATTGCCCCGAGCTTCTACTGCGAACTGAAGCTCTCCAGCAACCTCATTCAAACGGTCCAAGGGAAGCAGAGCTTAACAGTTGAGGCGAGCTCATCTCTTTGAGCCAGGTTCCCAGTTTCGGCGAACCGCTCAAATCAGGCGAGCTTAACAGTTGAGGCGAGCTCATCTCTTTGAGCCAGGTTCCCAGTTTCGGCGAACCGCTCAAATCAGGCGAGCTTAACAGTTGAGGCGAGCTCATCTCTTTGAGCCAGGTTCCCAGTTTCGGCGAACCGCTCAAATCAGGCGAGCTTAACAGTTGAGGCGAGCTCATCTCTTTGAGCCAGGTTCCCAGTTTCGGCGAACCGCTCAAATCAGGCGAGCTTAACAGTTGAGGCGAGCTCATCTCTTTGAGCCAGGTTCCCAGTTTCGGCGAACCGCTCAAATCAGGCGAGCTTAACAGTTGAGGCGAGCTCATCTCTTTGAGCCAGGTTCCCAGTTTCGGCGAACCGCTCAAATCAGGCGAGCTTAACAGTTGAGGCGAGCTCATCTCTTTGAGCCAGGTTCCCAGTTTCGGCGAACCGCTCAAATCAGGCGAGCTTAACAGTTGAGGCGAGCTCATCTCTTTGAGCCAGGTTCCCAGTTTCGGCGAACCGCTCAAATCAGGCGAGCTTAACAGTTGAGGCGAGCTCATCTCTTTGAGCCAGGTTCCCAGTTTCGGCGAACCGCTCAAATCAGGCGAGCTTAACAGTTGAGGCGAGCTCATCTCTTTGAGCCAGGTTCCCAGTTTCGGCGAACCGCTCAAATCAGGCGAGCTTAACAGTTGAGGCGAGCTCATCTCTTTGAGCCAGGTTCCCAGTTTCGGCGAACCGCTCAAATCAGGCGAGCTTAACAGTTGAGGCGAGCTCATCTCTTTGAGCCAGGTTCCCAGTTTCGGCGAACCGCTCAAATCAGGCGAGCTTAACAGTTGAGGCGAGCTCATCTCTTTGAGCCAGGTTCCCAGTTTCGGCGAACCGCTCAAATCAGGCGAGCTTAACAGTTGAGGCGAGCTCATCTCTTTGAGCCAGGTTCCCAGTTTCGGCGAACCGCTCAAATCAGGCGAGCTTAACAGTTGAGGCGAGCTCATCTCTTTGAGCCAGGTTCCCAGTTTCGGCGAACCGCTCAAATCAGGCGAGCTTAACAGTTGAGGCGAGCTCATCTCTTTGAGCCAGGTTCCCAGTTTCGGCGAACCGCTCAAATCAGGCGAGCTTAACAGTTGAGGCGAGCTCATCTCTTTGAGCCAGGTTCCCAGTTTCGGCGAACCGCTCAAATCAGGCGAGCTTAACAGTTGAGGCGAGCTCATCTCTTTGAGCCAGGTTCCCAGTTTCGGCGAACCGCTCAAATCAGGCGAGCTTAACAGTTGAGGCGAGCTCATCTCTTTGAGCCAGGTTCCCAGTTTCGGCGAACCGCTCAAATCAGGCGAGCTTAACAGTTGAGGCGAGCTCATCTCTTTGAGCCAGGTTCCCAGTTTCGGCGAACCGCTCAAATCAGGCGAGCTTAACAGTTGAGGCGAGCTCATCTCTTTGAGCCAGGTTCCCAGTTTCGGCGAACCGCTCAAATCAGGCGAGCTTAACAGTTGAGGCGAGCTCATCTCTTTGAGCCAGGTTCCCAGTTTCGGCGAACCGCTCAAATCAGGCGAGCTTAACAGTTGAGGCGAGCTCATCTCTTTGAGCCAGGTTCCCAGTTTCGGCGAACCGCTCAAATCAGGCGAGCTTAACAGTTGAGGCGAGCTCATCTCTTTGAGCCAGGTTCCCAGTTTCGGCGAACCGCTCAAATCAGGCGAGCTTAACAGTTGAGGCGAGCTCATCTCTTTGAGCCAGGTTCCCAGTTTCGGCGAACCGCTCAAATCAGGCGAGCTTAACAGTTGAGGCGAGCTCATCTCTTTGAGCCAGGTTCCCAGTTTCGGCGAACCGCTCAAATCAGGCGAGCTTAACAGTTGAGGCGAGCTCATCTCTTTGAGCCAGGTTCCCAGTTTCGGCGAACCGCTCAAATCAGGCGAGCTTAACAGTTGAGGCGAGCTCATCTCTTTGAGCCAGGTTCCCAGTTTCGGCGAACCGCTCAAATCAGGCGAGCTTAACAGTTGAGGCGAGCTCATCTCTTTGAGCCAGGTTCCCAGTTTCGGCGAACCGCTCAAATCAGGCGAGCTTAACAGTTGAGGCGAGCTCATCTCTTTGAGCCAGGTTCCCAGTTTCGGCGAACCGCTCAAATCAGGCGAGCTTAACAGTTGAGGCGAGCTCATCTCTTTGAGCCAGGTTCCCAGTTTCGGCGAACCGCTCAAATCAGGCGAGCTTAACAGTTGAGGCGAGCTCATCTCTTTGAGCCAGGTTCCCAGTTTCGGCGAACCGCTCAAATCAGGCGAGCTTAACAGTTGAGGCGAGCTCATCTCTTTGAGCCAGGTTCCCAGTTTCGGCGAACCGCTCAAATCAGGCGAGCTTAACAGTTGAGGCGAGCTCATCTCTTTGAGCCAGGTTCCCAGTTTCGGCGAACCGCTCAAATCAGGCGAGCTTAACAGTTGAGGCGAGCTCATCTCTTTGAGCCAGGTTCCCAGTTTCGGCGAACCGCTCAAATCAGGCGAGCTTAACAGTTGAGGCGAGCTCATCTCTTTGAGCCAGGTTCCCAGTTTCGGCGAACCGCTCAAATCAGGCGAGCTTAACAGTTGAGGCGAGCTCATCTCTTTGAGCCAGGTTCCCAGTTTCGGCGAACCGCTCAAATCAGGCGAGCTTAACAGTTGAGGCGAGCTCATCTCTTTGAGCCAGGTTCCCAGTTTCGGCGAACCGCTCAAATCAGGCGAGCTTAACAGTTGAGGCGAGCTCATCTCTTTGAGCCAGGTTCCCAGTTTCGGCGAACCGCTCAAATCAGGCGAGCTTAACAGTTGAGGCGAGCTCATCTCTTTGAGCCAGGTTCCCAGTTTCGGCGAACCGCTCAAATCAGGCGAGCTTAACAGTTGAGGCGAGCTCATCTCTTTGAGCCAGGTTCCCAGTTTCGGCGAACCGCTCAAATCAGGCGAGCTTAACAGTTGAGGCGAGCTCATCTCTTTGAGCCAGGTTCCCAGTTTCGGCGAACCGCTCAAATCAGGCGAGCTTAACAGTTGAGGCGAGCTCATCTCTTTGAGCCAGGTTCCCAGTTTCGGCGAACCGCTCAAATCAGGCGAGCTTAACAGTTGAGGCGAGCTCATCTCTTTGAGCCAGGTTCCCAGTTTCGGCGAACCGCTCAAATCAGGCGAGCTTAACAGTTGAGGCGAGCTCATCTCTTTGAGCCAGGTTCCCAGTTTCGGCGAACCGCTCAAATCAGGCGAGCTTAACAGTTGAGGCGAGCTCATCTCTTTGAGCCAGGTTCCCAGTTTCGGCGAACCGCTCAAATCAGGCGAGCTTAACAGTTGAGGCGAGCTCATCTCTTTGAGCCAGGTTCCCAGTTTCGGCGAACCGCTCAAATCAGGCGAGCTTAACAGTTGAGGCGAGCTCATCTCTTTGAGCCAGGTTCCCAGTTTCGGCGAACCGCTCAAATCAGGCGAGCTTAACAGTTGAGGCGAGCTCATCTCTTTGAGCCAGGTTCCCAGTTTCGGCGAACCGCTCAAATCAGGCGAGCTTAACAGTTGAGGCGAGCTCATCTCTTTGAGCCAGGTTCCCAGTTTCGGCGAACCGCTCAAATCAGGCGAGCTTAACAGTTGAGGCGAGCTCATCTCTTTGAGCCAGGTTCCCAGTTTCGGCGAACCGCTCAAATCAGGCGAGCTTAACAGTTGAGGCGAGCTCATCTCTTTGAGCCAGGTTCCCAGTTTCGGCGAACCGCTCAAATCAGGCGAGCTTAACAGTTGAGGCGAGCTCATCTCTTTGAGCCAGGTTCCCAGTTTCGGCGAACCGCTCAAATCAGGCGAGCTTAACAGTTGAGGCGAGCTCATCTCTTTGAGCCAGGTTCCCAGTTTCGGCGAACCGCTCAAATCAGGCGAGCTTAACAGTTGAGGCGAGCTCATCTCTTTGAGCCAGGTTCCCAGTTTCGGCGAACCGCTCAAATCAGGCGAGCTTAACAGTTGAGGCGAGCTCATCTCTTTGAGCCAGGTTCCCAGTTTCGGCGAACCGCTCAAATCAGGCGAGCTTAACAGTTGAGGCGAGCTCATCTCTTTGAGCCAGGTTCCCAGTTTCGGCGAACCGCTCAAATCAGGCGAGCTTAACAGTTGAGGCGAGCTCATCTCTTTGAGCCAGGTTCCCAGTTTCGGCGAACCGCTCAAATCAGGCGAGCTTAACAGTTGAGGCGAGCTCATCTCTTTGAGCCAGGTTCCCAGTTTCGGCGAACCGCTCAAATCAGGCGAGCTTAACAGTTGAGGCGAGCTCATCTCTTTGAGCCAGGTTCCCAGTTTCGGCGAACCGCTCAAATCAGGCGAGCTTAACAGTTGAGGCGAGCTCATCTCTTTGAGCCAGGTTCCCAGTTTCGGCGAACCGCTCAAATCAGGCGAGCTTAACAGTTGAGGCGAGCTCATCTCTTTGAGCCAGGTTCCCAGTTTCGGCGAACCGCTCAAATCAGGCGAGCTTAACAGTTGAGGCGAGCTCATCTCTTTGAGCCAGGTTCCCAGTTTCGGCGAACCGCTCAAATCAGGCGAGCTTAACAGTTGAGGCGAGCTCATCTCTTTGAGCCAGGTTCCCAGTTTCGGCGAACCGCTCAAATCAGGCGAGCTTAACAGTTGAGGCGAGCTCATCTCTTTGAGCCAGGTTCCCAGTTTCGGCGAACCGCTCAAATCAGGCGAGCTTAACAGTTGAGGCGAGCTCATCTCTTTGAGCCAGGTTCCCAGTTTCGGCGAACCGCTCAAATCAGGCGAGCTTAACAGTTGAGGCGAGCTCATCTCTTTGAGCCAGGTTCCCAGTTTCGGCGAACCGCTCAAATCAGGCGAGCTTAACAGTTGAGGCGAGCTCATCTCTTTGAGCCAGGTTCCCAGTTTCGGCGAACCGCTCAAATCAGGCGAGCTTAACAGTTGAGGCGAGCTCATCTCTTTGAGCCAGGTTCCCAGTTTCGGCGAACCGCTCAAATCAGGCGAGCTTAACAGTTGAGGCGAGCTCATCTCTTTGAGCCAGGTTCCCAGTTTCGGCGAACCGCTCAAATCAGGCGAGCTTAACAGTTGAGGCGAGCTCATCTCTTTGAGCCAGGTTCCCAGTTTCGGCGAACCGCTCAAATCAGGCGAGCTTAACAGTTGAGGCGAGCTCATCTCTTTGAGCCAGGTTCCCAGTTTCGGCGAACCGCTCAAATCAGGCGAGCTTAACAGTTGAGGCGAGCTCATCTCTTTGAGCCAGGTTCCCAGTTTCGGCGAACCGCTCAAATCAGGCGAGCTTAACAGTTGAGGCGAGCTCATCTCTTTGAGCCAGGTTCCCAGTTTCGGCGAACCGCTCAAATCAGGCGAGCTTAACAGCTTAGGCGAGCCCCATCTCTTTGAGCCAGGTTCCCAGTTTCGGCGAACCGCTCAAATCAGGCGAGCTTAACAGCTTAGGCGAGCCCCATCTCTTTGAGCCAGGTTCCCAGTTTCGGCGAACCGCTCAAATCAGGCGAGCTTAACAGTTTAGGCGAGCCCATCTCTTTGAGCCAGGTTCCCAGTTTCGGCGAACCGCTCAAATCAGGCGAGCTTAACAGTTTAGGCGAGCCCATCTCTTTGAGCCAGGTTCCCAGTTTCGGCGAACCGCTCAAATCAGGCAAGTTTAACAGTTTAGGCGAGCCCCACTTCTTGAGCCAGGTTCCCGGTTATGGCGAACCGCTCAAAACAGGCGAGACTAGCAGTTCAGGTGGGCTGCATCAAACTCCCACTTGGTCAAACCTTCAGATAGTTAGGACCAAAGCCACAATCCCCCGCCAATCCTCTTCAATAGGATGGCGGGACCCCCACTGTCATGTTAACGGTCACCTCTGACAAATCAACTTACCAATCCTCTTCAAAAGGATGGTAGGTCCTCAAAGTCGCTCCGATCGCGGCAATCCCTATCATGTTAACGATTACCTCTGATAGCCGACACCATCATTCCCGCAAATGATGTTGTCCAATCAATCGTCACACTCATACGTCCCTGAACGATTTGATTCTCCCAGCACCGTCTTTCCCATAAAAGGCGTTGTTGTTTGATAGTGGCCTACTATGCGATGTGCTGCTATTTCAGGGTTCGTCTTTGCCCCAAGAGAAGACAAATCAGGGTTCGTCTTCATCTTTGCCCTAAGATAAGCTTCCCCCCTAGACTCCAACTGGTGCATGAGTCTAAACTGCCCCCTTACACTCCAACTGGTGCATGAGTCTAAACTGCTCCTACCCTCCGACTGGTATACGAGGTTAAACTGCTCCCTTAAATCCAAACGCCTCGAAAGGCTAAGGATAGAGGAGAAATTTTAGCATTGAGCCTAAGAGAGACTCCTCGACAACTTACCATGCTAAGGGCAAGAGCATGGCTAGTCCAACTCAAACGGCAGTTGGTAAAGACAAATCAAGTCCGTTGATAGCTGAGGGTTTGCTCAAAATCCTAGAAGGCGATCATCAGCTGCGAGTGAAGAGCAGGGATCACTTTACGGGACTTCATATCCAAAGTGTTCCAGACCCCATGCGGCCTGATTCAGGTCTGAAAACTTTGGAGGGGGTTTTGTAGGCAATAAAAATTGCCTTTAAATCCTTATCAGAGAAGTTCAGAACAAAACTGCTAAAACCTCACCCGAAATAGCGAAAAAGGGGAAAACGCAGATATCTCCCAAACCGTAAGGAATTTGGCAAAACGGAGGAAGCGAATCGGCTTGGTTCGGATGGCTCCATCTCGTCGAGATAGGCGATTTTCATATATAATTCGTCCAATTCCGACTTACGGTTTGAAAGTTACGGCCTATTCTTCAATCCATGCTCAGGAGCTCGCCTGCAACTCAAATTCGCCTGCAGTCCCAAATCCGCCTGCAGACCCAAGTCTGCCTGCGCACCTGAGCTCGCCTGCAAACCCAGTTCGCCTGCTAGCTCGCCTGCAGACCCAAGTCCGCCTGCAGTCCCAAACTCACCTGCAGACCCAGTTCGCCTGCAAGCTCGCCTGCAGACCCAAGTCTGCCTGCAGTCCTAAGCTCGCCTGCAGACCCAAGCTGCAGACTCGCCAGCTCACTGTCAACTGCCCACTTGGAGTATGGGAACAGTTACATCAGTGGTCAAATCCCACAAATCAAGGGAGAGGGCACAATACTCCAGGCCCGTCAGATGGCCGTCCACAGTACGAATGAGCGGACAGGCGCCGAAACAGCCTGCACCCTCATAAATGCGGCTCACCTCAGTTGTCCAGGTGAAGGGACGAGAGCCGCCAACGCTCGGTGGTTGGTCAGATCCACGCAAGCATCTGACAGCCGTTGTCACGCATACGAGGAGGGGCTTTCCCACTCCTATGTAGCGTGATGCAGAGCACAGCTCTTCGAATGACCATTGACGGTACGAATGAACAGCAGGACGTCTCCGAACAACGTGTGGTCACATCCCATAATTCAAGGAGCAGTCAAGCTATCTCCCTCACCTCTATTAGTGGTCAAATCCCATGAATCAAGGGAGAGCCCATGCCATCCCTTGCCTGTTAAAACCCATCTTCAGCAGCATGAAGAAGGGGGATTGGCCGTTGCATATTCTGCTGGCTAATCTCCCAAAGGTTGAACCTGGACCTTTGCCAAAGGCTCCCTCATTTGAGAACCGAAGCTCCGGCTCCGGCATCAACTTCGATCGGATCGTCCAAGGGAAGCAGACTCGGCACGAGCACCGAGCGAGGCATCCTATCGCCACCTAAAGTCCCCACACAAAACAAAGAGGGCCTTCCCTCTGCTTCTGTTGTAAATATTTGATTTGTTAGTTTGTAATAAGCTTTCTTATAAATACAAACGAAACTCCTTCCTTCGGAAGAATCAAATTTTCACCCTACAGTAGTGAGGTGTCAAATCCCCCTCCACTCATTCAAATGTGGGAACAAATTCATATGGGTAGTGAGTGGATGGGGATGTGACACATCACTGCCAAGTACAAAATTTATGCTTGGTACCAAGCATACCTATATTTCTCTATATGTGTGTGTGTGTGTGTACACATATATACATATGTGTATATACATACATACATACATACATATGTGTGTGTGCGCCCGTACGCGCACATATACATCTACATACGTATACGCATATAGATGTGTGTGTATATACACACACACATACATATTTATATACATATATATATACATGTACACACGCTATATATATATAGACACGCACATACATGTACATACATATGCATGTACATATACATACACATATACATCTACATATATATACACATATAGAGATGTATGTGACGCCCCAGGGTTCACATAAGGCTGCAGTCCCAGATGAAACCCGGATTGTCAAACCTGCCAAGCACCAACCACCATGCTACACCATGTTTTACCATCACAATCACTATCTCTCTAGTAGAAATAATAAATAGGTGAAGGTACAGACAGGCAAAAATAGAAATAGGCAACACTAGTTATACACAGAAAAAGCATAAGAAATATCAGTAATGAGCCCAACTGAAATAGAATAGAAATATCTCTGAGTGTAAACTGGATCTCAAATACAACGAGTCAAGTAAACAAAGTCTCACAAAAGCTCTCAACTCTAAACTAAAATACCAATCTAGAGTCTGAAAATAATCAACTACATGTGGAGTTCTGCAATAACTACAAAGTATAATAAGTAGCTAAATGGACAACTAAGAAGACCCATCAACCTGCAACTCTCCGTGCGCCAGACTCGCTGCCTGAAAGAGGGGAAACAACGAGCGTCAAAGCGCTAGTGAGATCATCACTACCTCTCCCCGGGGGAAGGGGTAGGAGTATATAAGAAAATAGAGTCAGTACTTATATATATCAAATCATTCATATAGCTCTCTATGAATGAAAAACAAATAGTCAAGGAAACATACTCAAATCTCTAACATAAAGAATAAATACCTCATCTCGAATTACATCTGAGTAGCCTGCTTTAATATAAGAGGATGTCAACCAAACCAAAACGAATATAACTGCCGTCCATAACGGGTGTGCCAAAATCTCAAAGGAAATACCCTACTCGTGGGTAATCTATCATGGAAGTAAAACTTACAACTGATCAAATATCTATGTGTGCATCATCTTGTGCTATAGCGATACTCTTGTAATGCTCTTACTCAATCGCTCTGTGGCAATAGGATTTATTATCTCCCTATTCCGGATACATGTAATAACGATACTATTATAATACTCTTACTCAATCGTTCTGCGGCAAATAAGTTTCATCTCCCTATTTTCGGATACCTAAAAGATCAAATACTAGTCATGTGTATTTATCAAATTTAACTTGTGACAAAAGTGTGTTAATTCAACACAAACTAAGCATAAGTACACATACCTCGGTGTGTGTGTCCACATCTGAAGTTCACCATCATCCCAGGTGTTTAACAAGTCTTAACATTGTAGTTAATTATCACAAGGTCGAGAGAAGCGCTCGATAAACCGAAATCAAACCAAAACAATGCACATGCTAACATCAGACTGGCGGTCAACCATGGCGGTCGACCGTGACGGGCTCCAGAGGCTACCCAAGTCTCTGTCCTGCACGCGGTCGACCGTGGCGGTCGACCGTGAGCCAGATTTCTAGTTTTCTCCAGATTATCATGTGTCGTGTTCACGTCGTGTTTTTGTGATTCAAATATAGTAAAAACTTCAGGAATCTTGCATACTAACATGTTACAACAGATATAAATATCTGGAATCAAAATTAGCATATATAACCATGATTTTATGCATTAGATTTATGTTCAAAACCCTAAAACATGCATAAAAGCTCAAAACGATGAATCAAACTTCTTTCTTTAGATGAACCACGTTTTAAAATCATCTTCATATCTTAATTACATCTGTAAAAATTCGTTCTCAACCTTTTTAGCATGAAAAGACCTAATCTTTATATATATAATACAAAAGAGTTGTCTTTTATTCATAATCTAGTCGTTTAGGCTCTACAAAACATGTTTAAATCTCTTTAAAAATGTTTTGAAAACTGGGAGGGGGATTAACAGAAATGATACTCGCCTGAGATTGTCGAAAAACGTTTTAGAAGCAAGGTTGAAAGAGATCTCCACTCCAAAAGCCAAAAACCAAGAAAAATCCCGCTCGAAAGCCTCCAATCTTCTCCAAGAAATCAAATTAGGGTTTGGGAGGTTTGGTGGCTGTTAGGTCAAATCAACTAAAAATGGAAAACAATTATGGGCTATATAGCATAAGAAATCATGAATTTTGGCCGCTATGAATGTAACGCCCCGCACCAGAATCCGGAGTCGGTACGCTATTAGATCTGATGGACTGGCCTCACAAACCACCACATGTCTTTTTAGCACGTTTTGTCCTCACTCACGCGCTCCCTGAAAAACTTCCCAGTGGGTCACCCATCCTAGAATTTCTCCAGGCCAAGCACGCTTAACTTTGGAGTTTCTAAGAGTTGGGTTCTCGAAAAGAAGATGCATCTTGGTGGTATGAGTATTCCAATCAAATCTATCAATACTAATCACATCACCCTCTCAAGGGTTGGGGTATTACAGTATGAACTCGTTCATACTCAAAACACATGGTATTATACTCATATACCATTAAATAATATTTATCATACTAAATATCAATATATCATAATAAATTTTAAATTAATATATCATTCAAAAATTATCGGGGTTTTACAATGTATATGTATGTACGTATGTATGTATGTACATGACTTTTAAAGATGTCGCCTTGAGTTGTCATTAATTGGGTTGGCTTAGAGCTATCAACGAATT